>NC_134082.1:176601431-176904462 GCF_000715075.1 Nicotiana tabacum | reverse complement strand
ATATGCTTCCCCCAACATGCAGTTTATGTGTTTTGCATGTCGCTTTAGATTTTTACCTTTTGAAACCAAAATCAGCCTAATATCCCTCCCCTTTAGGAAATAGTAGTCCTAAGCTCCTCCGGGACTGATAGGAATGGGACAGGTAATAGCATGCAATAGTGATCGAGACCAATCCGCGCTTTAAATACCTTAACGGGGTGGGAAGGGTAGATATGGATATGATGACCGGTGCGCTAATACCACGTGTATCCCTTATTTTGAGGAGTGTCATACCGGGTATCGTATTGATGTGATCCATATTAAATATAAACCTAGGACCCCTTCCCTTTTATTTGCAAACTTCTTTTCAAAACTCTTCTTTTAATTATCTCTTCTCTTATGTGAGCCTTATCTATTTACTTGTTAATTACACAAATTTACAATAAACTGTCTGGCCGGAAATCACACCAGTGGATCCTGAGGGGTGCATAACACTTTCCTATAAGGATAATTTCAAGTCCTTACCCTATCTCTGGTTATTCAATCAAACTTAGAATTGAACCCTATTGGTGTCCTAATGCACCTTAAATCATTAGGTGGCGACTCTTCAAATGCAAAACCCTGTTCCCAAAAGGAACGAGTTGTCCCAACCAAATGTCATAAACCCAATTTCGCGAGAAAAAGGCTGCGCGACACTGAGGGCCTCAGGTGAGTTTAGGATGGTTGAACGGACCATTTCAAGTTAAAGGAAGTTGTAGTTTTGGCTTCAGCTGTTGTAGAAAATTTGTGCTTCGCGTTCGCGAGTGGGCCCTCGCGTTCACCAAGGGCTAGGATGAGAGGCCGAAAATTTGGCCTTTGCGTTCGCGAGGGAGGTCCCGCGTTCACGAAGGGTCAGAACAGGAAGCATGGCGTTCGCGAGTTGTCTGACGCATTCGCGATGGTTTGGGATGCTGAGGCATCTCGTTCACGATGGTGTGGTCGCATTCGCGTAAGAGAATTTTGGTAAATGGTATTTTTGTGCTTCGTGAACGCGAGGCTTTGACCGCGTTCGGGAAGAAGGATTTCTGATCGCTGGGCAGAATGTTTAAAAGACCATTTTCGTGAGTTTTGGCCTATGTCCACCAATTTTGACTCGGTTTTGGAGATTTTTGAGAGGGATTGAAAGGAAATCAAAGAGAACTTATTGGAGGTAAGAATTTTGGAGTTAATACTCGATCCTATTGTGATTTCTAACCTAATTAAACATGAAATTTGGGGAATTTGAAGCCTAAATTAGGAAGTTAGGGCTTGGAAATTTGAGACTTTAATCTAGGGATTTGAGGGGCCATTTGTGGTCGGATTTTGGTACTCTTGGTATGTATGACCTCGTGGGAGGATAAGGATTCCATTGATGTGACTTATCGAATTTTGAGACATGGGCCCGGTGGTCGGGTTAGACCAATTTCGAGATTTTTGGTATAATTTGATTAATTTCGCATGGGCTTCGTCCCTTTGGCATATTCTAATGTTATGATTCTGATTTTGGGTAGATTCAATGCGAGTTGAGGCCGAGGCGAGAGGCAAAGGCATTGCAGAGTAGTAATTCACCCGGTTTGAGGTAAGTAACCATTGTAAATATGGAATTGAGGGTACAAAACCCCGGTATTTCGTATCGTTTTGATAAATGAGGTGACGCACATGCTAGGTGACGAGCGTGTGAGCGTGCACCGGTAGGGATTGTGACTTAGTCCGCCCCGTAGCCATATTAAGTCACGTACTTGATTTGAAATCTTATGATATCCCGTATTTTAGAAATTTATACTGTATTATGGGTTGTATGCCATGTTTGGGGCCTTGTGACGACCTGTTGAGACCCTTAGGGGCATATTTACTATTTTTCCGCACTCTATTTGTTTGAAAGCATATCCTCAGTCATGTTTCACCTATTTATTATTTAAAACTGATTTTATCACTCTACTTTTTAAAATGTGAGAACTGTTCAGATTGAGTTCCCTGATTTCTACTGTTATGCCCGAGTGGCTGTGAGGTTAATACCTGAGAGAGGCTGAGGACCTAATGGTGATGATTATAAATATTATGGATTGGGAAGCACCCCGCAATAATATTATATGTATATATTATGGATCGGGCTGCACACCACAGCAATACTTATATAGATCGGGCTGCGCGCCGCAGCGATATGACGCTTGGGTTGTAGGAGCCCCTCCGGAGTTTGTACACCCCCAGTGAGCGTAGTCGACTATAAACTATTGATCGGGCTGCACGTCACAGCGGTTATTATGATTATCACTATTATAATGTGTATTTGAGCCTGAGATGAGAGCTGAGTCACGAGTGCACGAGAGGCTATATTTATGAGTGATACCTTGCCCGAGGGGCCCATTTATGATAGTTTTTGCCGATTTCACTCTTCTTTTAAAATGAGCCTCTATTGAAAACTGCTAAGTAAATGATTCAAAATATTTCAATCGAAACGGAAGTTTTATGAAGAAACTGGTTTAAAACTGTTGAGTTTGACTTGATATTCTATCATTTACTCTTCTATATGATATTTAACTGCTCGTCACTGCTTTTAGACCTTATTTACTTTAGTTACATACTGAGTTGGCGTACTTATGTTACTCTCTGCACCTTGTGTGCAGATCCAGGTGACCGAGCGGCAGAGTGAGGGTACTCAGCATTATCAGAGTTTTCCGGAGACTGCAAGGTTGCTGCATGGCGTCCGCAACCCTGCTTTCTTCCTTCCTATCCTTGTTTTCCCCGCATTTTAGATTTGTTATGTATTAAACGGTCGAACTTTTATATTTAGAGGCTCTAGCCTCGTGACACCAAATGTTTAGGCTGTGTTGGTTTAATATTTTATTGATTTCCGCACATTTTAGCTGTTTTATACATTTCTTTTGAGAATTTGAGATTTAAATCAGTGTTAGAAAATGGTTTTATAAAAGAAATTTATTGTGGTAGATGGTTTGGATTGGCTTGCCTAGTAATGTGATAGGCGCCATCACGACCGGGTATTTGAGGTCGTGACAAAAACAAAAGATGCAGCAAAATCCAAATAGTCGGGACCCAACATAGATCTTAGTTAAAATTGAATATAAGTTGTTTTAATTGTATTCGAAGATTTTTAAAAATTTATAAAACAAAAACCGCTCTTCTTTAAATTGCAGAGAAACTATCTTACCAATAAAATTAATTTGATTGAAAAGAGATTGGCGAGAATATTACACGTAAACTGCATTGTGTCTAACGAATTTGCATACAAGTTAAGGGGGAAAATATGTATTAAGCCAAAATCATTTTACCTTCTAATCTGTATTTAAGTTAAATAAAATGAGACAAAAATACAAACTAAATATCAGCAACAATTATGAGTTTACGATAAGGTTTGATTATATTATTGAGAGCTTTCATTTATAAAACTGTAAATAGAGAATGATCATCAATTAATGGGAATTTTATATATGTAACATTTGAAAATATCAATATTATTATTCAAAGTTTAATTTGAGTCAATTATCTGCTCGGACCTGAAGTAGTTTAATCTCTTTAATGCGTTGGAAAAAAATAAAAATAATCTCTTTAATGCAACTTCAGAATTCAAATATGAAGTTCTTTTATTTTTCAAATGCAACTTCAGAAATTCGAATCTTAAGTAGTTCAATCTATTGAATGCAACTTCAGATTTTCAATCTTAAATTCTAAAACATAAACTTGTTTTTCGATTTTCAACAATTCAATACACGAATGCTCAAATCTACTTCAAATGAGCTCAAATTTGAAATATAACTTTCAAATATTATTATAAGGAACAAGTCTCAATCATCAAATTGTCGAAATAACCGTAAAACAAATCGCAATCATCAAATTGTCTAAACAATATAAATTTAATAAATTCATTTTGCAACTAAAAAGAAGAAGAAGAAACTCTAAGTACAAGAAAAAGAACATTAAAGAAGAAGAAGAAAAAAGTGTATGTGTCTCAAGTTATCTAAAAGTTGGGTATTAATTAAACTTTTGCTAAAAATTGGATATAAATTCAACGGGTTATGCCACATGAAAATTTTGCCTTTAACTATGGTTGTTGGGCCTGGGCACATCCCGGTCTAATTGTAACTAGTGTAAGTACAAGCTATAGATTGAGATGCAGTAACCAAAATGTATGGGTCAAAATCTGATCGAAGTAATCTCGTCTAGGAAAGGATATCTAAAAGCTGATAGGCCAAGGTCACGCTTAAGGAATAACATATCGGCGAGCTGAGCACTTAAGGTCGAGGTCGAGCACTCTGATCGGCCCCAAACGACTAGTTTAGTAATAAGATATTTTAAAGGAATATTCTACAGAATATTTCTTGCACTTGTACTTTCAGTTAGGTAGGGAAAATGTCTGCCACGGCCCCAAACCGGATCCAGTAGTTATGGCGCTTCTCGTGAAGACAAGGCTAGCCAACAAAATCCCCAGATTCACTCCAATAATTTTAATAAGTCAATTTAAGCCTTTTTAATTAATCAGATATTGCATAGTGTAAGTTTAAATGAACAATACGGAAATAGATACAACCCGATATCGGGGTGTCACAAGTCACGAGCATCTACTAAGGTCTAAAATACAAAGGAAATTCTGGAAATATACTAAACACAATCTAATGACATCAAGAGGAAGAAAAGCAGTGTTGCGGACGTCGGGCAGCTACCTTGCTAAACTCCAATGATTCTGCCTCTGATCAACCAATACCCGCTACCGGGTGCATAAATATCTGAATCTACACACAAGGTGCAGAGAGTAATGTGAGTACTCCGACTCAGTGAGTAATAATAATAAATGAAGACTGAGCGATAAGAAATCACATAAAGCACGTCAACATGTTGTATAGAAGCAGTATAAAACCAGTAAGAGAGCAATGAAGCTATGAAACCTCTTAAAGTATCTTAGCTCAGTTTAAACTTCTTTAAAATACATTTTTAACAGTTGAGCAATTAAATGCAAAGCAACTAGCACATATAAGCACAGAAAATCTGCCTCTCGGGCATAAATACCAACAGAAACAGCCCCTTGGGCAACAACACGGAACAACACCAGCCCCTCGGGCTATGTCTCCCATCACAATGGGTATCCGCGCTCACTGAGGGTGTGCAGACTCCTAGAGGGACCCCTTACGGCCCAAGCGCAATATCAAGCCATCCCGTGGCATCATCACTAGGCTCTCGGCCTCATATCAACAAGCCACCTCATGGCGTACAAATCTTAGGCCCTCGACCTCATAACCATAATCAGTGTATCAATGTTGCGGCGTGCAGCCCACCCCCAAAAGTATCCTCACAACACAGGACCTCAGCCTTACTCAATCAAAATCTTGTAAGTCACTCGGGCAACAGTAAAACATGATGCTCAGCCCAAAATATTATTTGAAATATCATTTAATATGTTAAAACAGAGTAAACATGGCGGAGTTATGAAAACAGCAGAATATAGCATAATTGAGTACAAGTTTAAAGTCAAAACAGTGAGGAATTATAAAAATCCCCTAAGGATTGAAATAGTTGGCACGATGCCCAAATATGACATTCAGCCCAAAACATAATGATAGCAAATAGTTTTCAATCAAATACGTGGTAAAACAGTCAGTCGGGATGGACTAAGTCACAATCCCCAACAGTGCACGACCCCACGTTCGTCATATAGCGTGTGAGTCACCTCAATATAGCACAACGATATGCAAATCCGGGGTTTCGTACCCTCAGGACAACATTTACAATCATTACTCACCTCGATCCAGTCCAAACTCTAGCTTGCGATGCCTTTGCCCTCACGAATCGACCTCCAGATGCTCCAAATCTAGCCACAATCAGCACATAACCATTAAAATATGCGAAGGGAACAAAGCCCACTCGAAAATATCCAATCTACATCAAAATCCCGAAATTGCTCTAACCCAGCCCTCAGGCCCACATCTCGGAATCAGACAAAATTAACATCAATAGAATCCTCGTCCTCCCACGAGTTTATACATATCAAGAACATCAAAATCGGACCTCAAATGGCCCCTCAAATCCCCACTCAAAGGTCTCTTAATCTCAAGCCCTAATCCCTCAATTTTCTTCCTTAATTTCCACTAATACCATGATTAAACAATGGAAAAATGATCATAAACATGAGTAGTGAAGCTCAGGGAACTTACCCAACTTATTCTCTTCGATTTTCCCTTGAATTCACTGCCCTGGCTCGCTTCCCGTTTTTAAAAATGGAGAACTTAGCAAAAATTCGCGAAGGAACATTATATACTTTCTGACCCAGGCATTTTGGCACCTGCGGTCCATTTCCCGCTTCTGCGACCAAATCCACCGCATCTGCAGTTTTCATTAAGTTGCCAATTTTTGGCGGTTAAAAACTCGCACATGCGCTACCGACATCGCTTTTGTGGTTCCTGAAGGACTTCAACTTGGCCGCATCTTCGGCTGCCTTACGCTTCTGTGATCATCGCACCTGCAGCCTCCCAACCACAGGTATGGTTATGACAGAAATCAAATGCTTCAGCTGCAAAAACTCAATTTCAAATTCTTCCGTCACCCATCTAGAATCACCCCGAAGCCCCAGTGACCTCAACTAAAAGCACAAACAAGTCACATACCACCATTCACACTTGTACCAATCTTCAAAACACCTCAAACAACATCTAATCACCCAAAATACATCGGATTCAAGCTGAAGCTTCCAAAATATTCCGAATTACGCTTTCGATCAAAAAGTATACCAAACCACGTCTGTGACTTGGTACTCACAGTTACCTACGCATTCCATAGAAACATTCGAGGAAATGGAAGACAAGTTCGTCACCGCCCATGTCGGGGCCAAAAAAGCAGAGGCGAGGGTGAACGATATATTCGCCACTAAGAAATCGCCTGGCGAAGGGCTCAGGGACTTCCTCACCCAGTTCAATTATGTAACAATGACCCTTCCAAATATTCTGAAGGAATGGCGGTAACCACTTTCCAGAATGGTCTAAGTAGAAGTGGGTTGTTGTCGACCAAAAGGTTGCTGAGCTGACTCATGAAATACCCTCCAACCACTTGGGACGAGATACACAACGCCTACTGTGCCGAGGTAAGAGCCGACAAGGACGATCTCAACGGACCTATCCAACATTTGACCTCGGTCCAAATGGAGTCTAGGAAAGACCGGAGAAATGATAACGGGAGGGATCTAGCGGGATCCCGACCTAATCGAGAAATACATCAGCATTATGTCAGAGGCACCCTCATGCCGCCTCTACGCCACGATGAAGGTCCATCCCGGCCACGAACGGGAATCCACTGAAATGAAAAAGGTATGCCCCCTTATTATCAGCTTACAATTTTTGTGTTTCCCCCTCAGAAATAGTCTTCGCACTAGAGAAGCTCGGCCTAAAAGTGAAATGGCCACAGAAGATGAGATCCGACTCGAGCACTAGAAAGTCAAATTTCCTCTGTGAATTCCACCAGGAATGGGGTCATAAAACCGAGGACTACATCGCCCTTAGACAGGAGGTCGTGAACATGCTTCACCAAGGGCACTTGAAAGAGCTGATGAGTGATCGTGGAAGGTCCAACTTCGCCTGAGGATGAGAACATCACCAGGGAACACCCAAACCACCTTAACTAGTTCGGACCATTAAAATAATTATCGGAGGAGGCAACGACGCTTCTATCAACAACGTAAAGTTCACCACCACCCACAAACTCAAGCGGTCCATCACCCACGAACAGTATGATAAACTCGAAGAAAGTATCATCTTCGATAAGTCAAATACCAATGGTTTGGTCTTTCCTTACTATGTCACTCTTGTCATTACTTTACATATTTTTGATACTGATGTAAGACATATTATGGTCGATGACGGAAGTGGCACATGCATCATCCATCCTCGGGTTCTCACCCAAATGAAGCTCGAGGACAAGATAGTGCCACGTTGTATCACGCTGACAAGCTTTAACAATGCATTTCAACGGACATCGGGAGAAATCACACTGCCCATCCTGGCCGGCAGCGTCACCTTGGAGAACACGTTCCACATCATAGACCAGGATACGGTGTACAATGCCATCATAGGCTGACCGTGGATACACGCCATGAAAGCTGTCCCCTCCAGCTTATACCAAGTCATTAAATTTCCCACCCCCCCGGGGAATATTATGCATCCGAGGAGAGCAACACACGGCCTGATAATGCTATCACATCGCCCAAGACTGCACATACACCCAACAATTAAAAGGAAAGGCCGAGGAGAGCAATTCACAAAGTCGGGATCAGATGGCCGTCACACCTCTTTTTAACCCGAAAGGGGATATAAGGGAGTTTTTCCAATTTAAGTGACATTATTCGATATGGGATTATTTATTTAATTTCAAAGTTGCCACTTGGAATAATTTATGGTGTCCCAAGTCACCAGTTTATTTCAAATCCAAAATCGAGGAAATTGACTCTATTTTATGGTCTGCGAACATAGAAGACCGGGTAAGGAATTCTGTTAACCTGGAAGAAGGTGTTAGGAACTCCCGAGTTCCATGGTTTTAGCACGATAGCTCAACTATTAATAATTGGCCAAATTATCTGATTTATTACATGTTTTAAACCTATTGTGCATTTCTAACTTTATAACCGCTTTATTCATTTATGGAGTTTATTTAAATAAGCCGCGATGTCGTGCACTTATTATTTTTTGAACACATTGCAAATTGAATCACATGAAATGCACCCGCGATTTACAACATGTTTATTTTAATTATTGTTCGAAGTTATAGTTGGGTCACATGAAATGTACACCCCAATTGGGGATTATGTATCGTGACTATGCCATGGGAGTCGTACACATAATCACGATGATTTATTAATTGCTCCTAAAGCAAGCTACGATGTACATGATTTTATTTATAAGGTTAAGATTATTGATTATGTCCTAAGTCATCTCATTTTGGTATGTATAGTCATAAAGAAATCATTTGATCCTAAAAAAAATATCTCATCCCAATCGGTAGATCAAATGAGATATGCATATGGGCTAGCTAATATTGACTTTGGACCAATTTTATTATTGACTTTGGACTGCTAGACTTGAAGTGTTGCACCTAAAAATCTTCTTTTCTGTTAGCCCAAAAGACCAATTTCTTAAGAAATATAATCAAACACCAAGAACATTCATACTACTGCAAATATTCATCAATGTGTAAAATAACAAACAAGAGAGAATTAAATTTAAATAAGCAGGAGTATCATCAAGGCAAATATTAAAACAAATATATGACGGGGTACTTCACACAACAATTCTTTCAAAAAGGAACTCAAACCAATATTTAAGAAAAACACCCACAAATAAGTAAACAAAGATTTGAGATAGAAGATTGTACCTTTAGTCACAAAATCTCTCCTTTATTAGCAAGCATCTCCAATGAAATTACAACAGATAAAATTGACGCCGAATAGACTCCAAACTCAAAAGAGACGCAACGGCACCGAAACCTCAAAGGCGACCTCCAATGGAACCTCTGATTCTCGGACTCACTCGACTATAGTCGTGGGTAGAAAATTAAACAAAGTTGTTTCATGGCCTGTTTGGACTATTTTTCAACCTATTCTACTTCCAGTATTGTGCTGATTTTTACACCAGACATAAGGCGATTTAATGGGGTGCGAGGAGGTTGAGATATGAAGGAAAATGGGTTGTTTATATGGTTGATTTTCAGTAGTAACACAACTGTTTTGGGGCTAGTTTGGGGTCGTTTTTGGACTGCTTTCAAGCTGTTTTTTCAGCTAAAGTTTGGGGGGTGTTTTGCTAGAGTTTTTGGCCAGTTTTCATGGAGTTTTGGGTTGTTTTTCAGCAGAGAAAGGTGTTGTGTTTTGGTGGTTGAAAAGGAGATGTTTCTGGGCTGATTTTGTGGTGATTTTTGCAGCTAAAAGCCTGCTGGAGTTGGGCTAGTTTTTTACTTCAAAGAGGTGGCTGAAGCTTCTTGTTTTGGATTTGGTGGTCAACGCTAAAATTTTAGAAGATGATCAGATACAAAAAGAAAAAATGGGATCTTTCTTGGGAGTAGGCTGCCGTGAACTTGGGGGGGGGGGGAGGGGGTCTAGAATTAGGTTTAGGTTTTGGGAAAGTCCCCCTTTTAAAAAGAGAAAATTAGGGTGTACTTTAGAGATGAAGGGATATTGGATTTTGGGTAGTGGGCTAGGTGAATTGGGTTAAGTTTTGGGCCAATTTAAGCCATGACATTTGGACAAAGCAAGACTTAATAGAAATAGTCCGAATTAAAACTTTCTTTCCTTCATGTTTTTTGTGATTTTGATTTTTTCTTTTATTGATCAAATAGATGAAAATAATAAAAATACTACTCCTAAGTAAGATAAAATACTAATCACACAAAATTTACTTAACAAACTAATATATTTTTTGGGAAACGTTTTCTTTATTTTGTAAATGAAGATAAAGCTTATATTAAAAATATGACTCTTTTTTTATTGTTTTCAATTTTCTTAAATAAAATATATAAAAGGATAAATAAGTGCTAAAATATGTAGATTAAACTAAAATATATTTACCTACTAAAAGTGATGAAAAACTCAAATTCCAAATTTGGTGCTCACAGCTGTCCCTCTTTGCTTGGAAACATGAAGAGTTTTCAGGCAAAGACAAAGTGAGCCATGTGACTAATTTTTGACCCTATTGTTATTCAAAAGGGGAAGAAAACAAAAGAGAAAGGTGCAAGCGAGTCCTGGTTTTGGATAGCATACATATCCGGGGTTATAAGGGAATTAGGTCGCGTGTAGTTCAAGAAAAATGATGGAGTGATGATTTCGAGAGTCGAGTGAGGTTCCGTCGAGGCTCAGGTCCGTGGGCCTGTTATTACATCAAAATCAAAATCAAAAAGACTAACTAAGCCTATTAGCTACGAGTTACAAGATTCCTATCTATGAGTCTTCTGAAGCTTGATCTTGAGTCTTGATTGGTTTTTCATGCGGACTCTGATCTAAATCTTGATGCTTGTTAGTTGCAGGTGCTGGTTCATTCCTTTTTCAACTTCTCGGATCAAGAAGGGATATGCAAAGCTTGTGACTTCAATCACGTCTTGAGCAGTTCACATCTTTTCTTCGCTTCTGCACTTTGAGTTCACTTCTTTTCTTTTTCTTCTATTTTCTTTTATTATGGATTGAGACTCCTTCTTTTGGTCATCTCGAACCTTGTGCCTCGAGGTAAAACCTGCTCGGACACCAAAACATACGAACGAACAAAATTCTTCTGTCCCAGTTTTTACTAGGAAAATTTCGTGAGTTATTGTAACAAAATTCTAAACTACTTCTTTATTGAAAGCAATAAAAGTCAGGATTGTGTATCCTTGGGAAAAAGAGATTAGGGAGTGGAGACCTTATATGTAAAATGAAATCAACTAGGGATTGGAGACCCTATTGTTGGAAAATCATCAACTAGGGAGTGATAACCCTATGTTGGAATCAACTAGGGAGTGGTAACCCTATGTTGGCATCAGGTTATACTGGCATCAGGTTATGCTGGCATCAACTAGGGAGTGAAGACCCTATGTTGGAATCAACTAGGGAGTAGTGACCCTATATTGGCATCAGGTTATACTAGCATCAACTCAGGAGTGGAGACCATATGTTGGCATCAACTATGGAGTGGTGAACCTATGTTGGAAAAGGAGACTAGGGAGTGGAGATCCTATGTCTAAAATGAACCAAGAAAGCTTTTTTTTTTTCTTCTTTTTTTAATGTGAAAAATCATTTTCATTATTTATTTTTGAGAAAATCATTCTTTTAAACAAATTGCCCCGACTCTTACTTTCTGAGGACGTGAACAAATGAACTATTTTTAAACAAAAATCCAGACTTCTTCTTTTTTTTAATTATCCCAGGAGAAAATTCATCAGACTAGGTTTTCTTATTTTAGGAAAAAGATTCATCAGGCTAGGTTTCTTATCCTAGGAGAAAGATTCATCAGACTAAGATTTCGATCCTAGGAGAAAGATTCATCAGACTAAGATATTTATCCTAGGAGAAAGATTCATCATACTAGGTTTCTTATCTTAGGAGAAAGATTCATCGGACTAAGATTTCGATCCTAGGAGAAAGATTCATCAGACAAGGTTTTTTTTTGCATCTTAGGAGAAAGATTCATCAGACTAAGATTTTTATCCTAGGAGAAAGTTCATCAGACTAGGTCTTCTATCTTAGGAAAAAGATTCATCAGACTAAGATTTCGATCCTAGGAGAAAATTCATCATACTAGGTCCTTTTTTTGCATCTTAGGAGAAAGATTCATCAGACTAAGATTTTCATCCTCGGAGAAAGATTCATCAAACTAGGTTTTTTTTGCATCTTAGGAGAAAGATTCATCAGGCTAAGATTTTTATCCTAGAAAAAAGTTTATTAGACTAAGATTTCGATTCTAGAAGAAAATTCATCAGACTAGGTCCTTTTTTTGCATCTTAGGAGTGGGACGACCCGGCCGGTCGTCTTAAGAATTAACACCTCGATTCCCTATTAACTGCTTTCCCTAAGTTTATTTTTGCTAATGTGATTTTTCGGGATGTTCGGTTTTGAGTTTCGGAGAGTATTGGGACACTTAGTCCCTAAATGAGAGCTTAAGTGTTGGAAAGTTGACCGTAGTCAGCACAGTGTGAAGACAGCCTCAAAATTAAAATATGATGGTTCCTTAGCTCCGTAGGTGATTTGGGGTTAGGAGCGTGTTTGGATTGTGTTTTGGAGGTTCGTAGCTAATTTAGACTTGAAATACCAAAAGTTGAATTTTAGAAGTTTCCAGTTCGATAGTGAGATTTTGATCCGAGGGTCGGAATGGAATTCTGAGAGTTGCGGTAGCTTCGTTATGTCATTTGGGATGTATGTGAAAAATTTCAAGTCATTCGGACGTGTTTTTGTTGGGTTTTTGATCGAAAATGGAATTCGGAAGATTTTTAGAAACTTAGGCTTGAATCTGATGTGTTTTGGTTGTTTTGATGTTGTTTGAAGTGTTTTGAAGATTTGTACAAGTTTGAATAAGGTTTTAGAATATGTTGATGCCTTTGGTTGAGGTCTCGGTGGCCTCGGGATGAATTTAGATGGTTAACGGAGAAAATTTTGGAGTTGAAGTTGTGCAGCAGCTCGCCTTCTGGTATTTTTGCATCTGCAATTTGGGAACCGCATACGTAGAGCCGAAGAAGCGGCTAAGGATCCGCAGAAGCGAAAATTGGCCATATCTCCAGGAACCGCAGATGCGGTATATTTTCTACAGAAGCGTTACGCACCTGCGGGTAAAGGGTCGCAAATGTAGAATCTGGCCTTAAGTGGGAAGTCGCAGATACAACATTTGTTCCGCAGAAGCACAGATGCAGAAACTGCTGGGCATTATTTTAAAGGGGTTCCGCGACTTGGGAGTTTATTTCCACCATTTCTAATCGTTTTTGAAGCTTTTGAGAGTGATTTTTGAGGAAAACAAAGTGAACTCGCTTGGAGGTAACATCCTTGACTTCTTAACTCGTTTTTATGTGATTAAAGACCTAATTAGTGGTGAGAAATTTGGGAAAAATGGGTAATTAGGGCTTGAATTTAAGAGGCCTTTAAATGAGGATTTGAGGGGCCATTTGGACTCTAATTTCAGTGTTCTTGTTATGTATAAACTCGTGAGAGTATGAGGTTTCTGAAAATATAAATTTTACCCGATTCCGAGACATGGGCCCGATGGGCGTTTTGGTTATTTTGCATAATGTCGCGTATTAGCTTAGAATTTAATTGTAGAATCAGTTACTTGAAGTGTTATTTACATTATGAAATTGAATTGAATAGATTTGGGTCATTTGGAGTCGAGTACTCGTGGCAAAGACATGGTGTTGGGTTGATTTTTAGCCGGTTCGAGGTAAGTGGCTTGTCTACCCTTGTGTGGGGGACCTTTTTAGGATATGATATATTTGGTAATTGAATTGCCTTGTACATGAGGTGACAAGTGCGTACTTGAGCTAATTGTTAAAAATCCGATTTTACTTTTAAGTATTTCAATTGATTTCCTTTTTCCTGCTTTATTCTACTTGTGAATTTAGCCTGTTATAGTTTAGAAAAGCATGTTTAGTTGATTTAATTGCATTATGTGAAGAATGTTAGGCTAGAATTAACTGTTACTTAGTACGGAATTTTGCATTTAATTTTGCATTCTTGTGTTGCTACTATGTGTTTTTAATTTGGGACTACGGGACGACATCCCAAGAGATCACCTGTACGTATTTATGATCTGGACTGAGGTGCGCGATACCAAGAGATCCCCGGCACGTGAATTGAGGATACCAAGAGATCCTCGGGATACCAAGAGATCCCTAGCATTTATTGAGGATACCAAGAGATCCTCGGGATACCAAGAGATCCCTAGCATTTATTGAGGATAGTAAGAGATCCTCGGGATACCAAGAGATCCCTAGCATACATTGAGGATATTGAGAGATTCTCGGGATACCAAGAGATCCATGGCATATATTGAGGGTACTAAAAGTCCTTGGGATACTGAGAGATCCGCGGTTATCATCCTTGTTATGAGTGGTACTTCCTGGTGTTTGCCATTATTTCTGTTTCCGTTATTGTACTCTTTATTATCCTGTGTAGATTCTTACTGTAGATTTTCAACTGCACTGCTTATCTTATACTGTCATGTCTCATATTCTCTATATTTATTTAATCTCAGTAGGGCCCTGACCTTCCTCATCACTACCCAACCGAGGTTAGGCTTGGCACTTACTGAGTACCGATGTGGTGTACTCATGCCTCTTCTGCGCATATTTTTCATGAGCAGATCCAGGTACTTCTACTCAGGACTACCATCCTTGAGGGAGGCGACTACTTAGAGACTTCAAGGTACATCTGCCGCGTCCGCAGACTAAGGAGTCCCTTTCTATTCCTGCCTTTTTGTATTTAGCCCTTCTATACTTTCTGTTCTTATTAGACAAATTCCGGAGTTAGAGCTATGTAGTATTTCCTTTTCTTAGCTTGTGATTCATGGGTTTCCGGGTCTTGGATTTGGATATTGGTTTTGAGATTTATGTATGGTGTATGCCGAGCGGCACATTTAAACACTATTATTGCCTTATTTCTATTTTTAAATTGTTTACTTTCGTATGTTTTAGTTATCTTCCGCAATTTAAGCTTACCTAGTTGTAGAGACTAGGTGTCGTCACGATGGTTCACTGAGGGCAAACCGGGGTCGTGAAAAGTTGGTATTAGAGATCTAGGTTCATAGGAGTCATAGATCACAAGCCGGTTTATTAGAGTCTCGCTGATCGGTACGGAGATGTTTGTACTTATCTACGAGAGGCTATGTAACTGTTAGGAAATTCCACTTCATTTGATTTCCTTGTCGTGCGATATTTTGACATCACAATTCTAAACTTCTATCTCTATTCTCGCACAGGTGGTGAGGACACGGGCTATTCGAGATGATCAGGCACCCGCGCCCCTACTGTAGCTGTAAGAGGCCGGGGCCGGGGTAGAGGCCGAGGACCCATACGTGGTGCAACCAGAGCACCTGCGCAAGCTGCCGCCGAGGTACCGCCCGCAGGTCCAGCCAGAGTCCAGGCACCTGACACGCCTACTGCTACTATTACTCCAGCTCTTCAGGAGTCTTTAGCGCAGTTCATGAGCATGTACGCCACTTTGGCTCAGGCAGGGTTATTTCCCCTTGCTGCAGCTACATCTCAGGACAGGGGAGGAGCACAGACTCCCGCCTCCCGAACTCCTGAGCAGCAAGTGCATGTTGAGTAGGTCCCTGAGATAATTCCTGTACCGCCTGTAGTGCCAGCTCAGCCCGAGGACAGGGTAGCTGCTTTCGAGGATGAGTAGTTGTGGCTTGAGAGGTTCAAGAAGTACAAGCCTCATGTATTCAGTGGTCTAGCATTGGAGGATGCTCTGAGATTTATTGATGATTGTTACCGCATTCTCCATACCATGGGTATTTCAGGATCGAGCGGGGTTTCTTTCACTACCTTTCAGCTTTGAGGAGCCGCCTATGAGTGGTGGCGCACCTATGAGTTAGACAGTCCAGATGAGGCTGCTTTACTGACTTGGGCTCAGTTTTCAGATCTGTTCCTAAGGGAGTATGTTCCTCAGAGCCTCATGGACGCATGGCGGCAGAGTTTGAGCATTTGCGCTAGGGTGCTATGGCTGTTTCAAAGTATGCTATATGTTACACTAGTTTGGCTAGACATGCACCAGCCTTGGTTGCTACTATCCGCGAGAGGGTTCGCCGATTTATTGAGGGCCTTATTCCCAGCATCGAATCTAGCATAGCTCGTGAGTTGGAGATGGATATTTCTTACTAGGAGGTGATGAGCATTGCTAGAAGGATTGAGGGTATGCATGCTAGGGAGAAAGAGGAGAGGGAGGCCAAGAGGTCTCGAGAGTCGGACCATTATTCTGGTGCCCGTACCCCAGCTGCAGGTCGTCATGGTAGGGGTTATATGAGTCGCCTTGTTCATTCAGCTCTTCCAATAGCCAGTGGTATTCTAGCTCCTCATAGACCTCAGGAGCCTTATTATGCACCTCCGATTTCTAGCACGCCTTCTGCGCGGGGTGCTTTCAGAGGTCAGTCCAGCAGACCTGGCCCTAGCCAATCACAACCACCACGTTCTCCTAGAGCTTGTTTTGAGTATGGTGACACATGCCACATGTTGAGGGATTGCCCTAGACTTGGGAGGAGTGCACCTCCACAGACTTCTTAGCAACAACGTTTCCTGCAGAGTTCTCAGACTATAGTTACAGCTCCAGTTGCTACCGCACCTGCTCAACTAGATAGAGGTAGAGGTCGGGGAGGTAGAGGTTGCTCTAGAGGGGGAGACCAGGCCAGATACTATGCCCTTCCTGCCCCTACCGAGGTTGTTGCCTCCGATTCTTTCATCACAGGTATTATACTGGTTTGCCACAGAGATGCATCAGTTCTATTCGATCTAGGCACTACTTATTCTTATGTCTCTTCTTATTTTGCTCCACATTTGGGTGTACCTCGGGATTCTTTGAGTTTCCCTATTTATGTTTCTACTCCTGTGGGAGATTCTCTTGTTGTGGACCGCGTTTATTAGTCGTGTTTGGTTGCTCTTAGTGGTTTTGAGACCAGAGCCGATCTATTGTTACTTAGCATGGTTTATTTTGACATTATCTTGGGCTTGGACTGGTTGTCACCCCATTATGCTATTCTTGATTGTCACGCAAAAATTGTGACGCTGGCTATGCCAGGTGTACCGCGTGTTAAGTGGAGGGGTACTTTAGATTACTCTCCCAGTAGAGTTATTTCTTTTCTTAAAGCTCAATGTATGATTGAGAAGGGGTGTGACGTGTATTTAACTTATGTGAGAGATGTCAGTATTGATACCCCTTCAGTTGATTCAGTTCCAGTAGTACGGGATTTTCCTGATGTGTTTCCAGCTGATCTTCCAGGCATGCCACCTGATAGAGATATTGATTTTGGAATTGATCTGTTGCCGGGCACTCAGCCCATTTCTATTCCTCCGTATCATATAGCTCCTCCTGAGTTGAAGGAGTTGAAGGATCAGTTACAAGAATTGCTTCATAAGGGTTTTATTCGGCCCAGTGTATCACCTTGGGGTGCTCCTGTCTTGTTTGTGAAGAAAAATGATGGTTCTATGCGTATGTGTATTGATTATCGCCAGTTGAACAAGGTTACAGTGAAGTACCATTATCATTTGCCTCGTATTGATGATCTGTTTGACCAGCTTCAGGGCACACAGATGTTTTCTAAGATTGATTTGCGCTCAGGTTACCATCAGTTGAAGATTCGGGAGCCAGATATCTCGAAGACTGCTTTCAGGACTCGGTATGGTCATTACGAGTTCCTTGTTATGTCATTTGGGCTGATCAATGCCTCAGCAGCCTTTATGCATTTGATGCACAGTGTATTCCAGCCGTATCTTGCCTCGTTTGTCATTGTCTTTATTGATGATATTCTGGTATATTCCCGGAGTCGGGAAGATCATGAGCAATACTTGAGGACTGTGCTTTAGACTCTGAAAGAGAAGAAGTTATATGCTAAATTCTCGAAATGTGAGTTTTGGTTGGATTCGGTGGCATTATTAGGCCACGTGGTATCGAGTGAGGGTATTCAGGTGGATCCGAAGAAGATGCCATACAGAGTTGGCCCAGACCATCCTTAGCTATAGAGATCCGCAATTTCCTTGGTTTGGCGGGTTACTACCATCATTTTTTGGAGGGGATTTCATCGATTGCAGCAGCTATGACCAGGTTGACCCAAAAGGGTGCTCCGTTTCAGTGGACGGAGGAGTGTAAGGCGAGCTTTCAGAAGCTCAAGACAGCTTTGACCACAGCCCCAATTTTGATATTGCCTATAGGTTCGGGGTCTTATATGGTCTATTGTGATGCTTCGAGGGTTGACCTCGGAGCGGTGTTGATGTAGGACGGTAGGGTGATTGCCTACGCGTCTAGACAGTTAAAGATACATGAGAAGAACTACATTGTTCACGACCTTGAGTTAGCTTCTATTGTTCATGCCCTGAAGATTTGGCGCCATTATTTATACGGGGTTCCCTATGAGATTTATACTGACCATTGGAGCTTGCAGCACTTGTTCAAGCAAAAGGATCTAAATTTGCGCCAGAGGAGGTGGTTGGAGTTGCTAAAGGACTATGATATCACTATTTTATATCAACCAGGCAAGGCCAATGTGGTGGCCGATGCTTTGAGTCGTCGGGCAGAGATTTTGGGGAGTTTGGCCTATTTACCAGCATTTGAGAGGCCTATGGCGATAGATATTCAGGCCTTAGCTAGCCAATTTGTAAGATTGGATCTTTCGAAGCCCAGTCGGATTCTAGCTTGCGTGGTTTCTTGGTCTTCCTTATTTGATCGTATCAGGGAGCGGCAGTAGAATGACCCTCATTTGCTTGTCCTCAAGGACAAGGTTCAGCACGGTGATGCTAGGGATGTGACTATTGGTGATGATGGGGTATTTAGGATGCAAGGTCGGATTAGTGTACCCAATGTCTATGGGCTTTGAGAGTTGATTCTAGAGGAGGCCCATAGCTCGCGGTATTCCATTCATCCAGGTGCCGTGAAGATGTATCAGGATTTGAGATAGCACTATTGGTGGAGGCGGATGAAGAAAGATATAGTTGGATTCGTAGCTCGGTGTCTCAGCTGTCAACAAGTGAAGTATGAGCACCAGAGACCGGGTGGATTGCTTCAGCGGATAGAGATTCCGGAGTGGAAGTGGGAGCGGATCACCATGGACTTTGTAGTTGGGCTCCCACGGACTTTGAAGAAGTTTGATGCTATTTGGGTAATTGTGGATCGGCTGACCAAGTCCTCTCATTTCATTCCTGTGCGTACTACTTATTCTTCGGAACGGTTGGCGAAGATTTATATCTGGGAGATTTTTCGTCTGCATGATAACCCTATGTTGGAATCAACTAGGGAGTGGTAACCCTATGTTGGCATCAGGTTATACAGGCATCAGGTTATGCTGGCATCAACAAGGGAGTGGAGACCCTATGTTGGCATCAACTAGGGAGTAGTGACCCTATATTGGCATCAGATTATGATGGCATCAGGTTATACTAGCATCAACTCAGGAGTGGAGACCATATGTTGGCATCAACTAGGGAGTGGTGAACCTATGTTGGAAAATGAGACTAGGGAGTGGAGATCCTATGTCTAAAATGAACCAAGAAAGCTTTTTTTTTTGGTTTTTCATCTTTTTTTAATGAGAAAAATCATTTTCATTTTTTTTTGAGAAAATCATTCTTTTAAACAAATTGCCCCGACTCTTACTTTCTGAGGATATGAACAAATGATTTTTTTTTTAAAAAAAAATCCAGACTTCTTCTTTTTTTAATTATCCCAGCAAAAAATTCATCAGACGAGGTTTTCTTATTTTAGGAAAACGATTCATCAGGCTAGGTTTCTTATCCTAGGAGAAAGATTCATCATACTAAGATTTCGATCCTAGGAGAAAGATTCATCAGACTAGGTATTTTTTTGTTTTGTTATCTTAGGAGAAAGATTCATCAGACTAAGACATTTATCCTAGGAGAAAGATTTATCATACTAGGTTTCTTATCTTAGGAGAAAGATTCATCAGACTAAGATTTCGATCCTAGGAGAAAGATTCATCAGACAAGGTTTTTTTTTGCATCTTAGGAGGAAGATTCATCAAACTAAGATTTTTATCCTAGGAGAAAGTTCATCAGACTAGGTCTTCTATCTTAGGAAAAAGATTCATCAGATTAAGATTTCGATCCTAGGAGAAAATTCATCAGAGTAGGTCCTTTTTTTTTGCATCTTAGGAGAAAGATTCATCAGACTAAGATTTTCATCCTAGGAGAAAGATTCATCAGACTAGGTTTTTTTTGCATCTTAGGAGAAAGATTCATCAGGCTAAGATTTTTATCCTAGAAGAAAGTTCATTAGACTAAGATTTCGATTCTAGGAGAAATTCATCAGACTAGGTCCTTTTTTTTTGCATCTTAGGAGTGGGACGACCCGGCCGGTCGTCTTAAGAATTAACATCTCGATTCCCTATTAACTGCTTTCCCCAAGTTTATTTTTGCTAATGTGATTTGTCGGGATGTTCGGTTTTGAGTTTTGGAGAGTTTTGGGACACTTAGTCCCTAAATGAGAGCTTAAGTGTTGAAAAGTTGACCGTAGTCAGCACAGTGTGAAGACGGCGTCAAAATTAAAATATGATGGTTCTGTTAGCTCCGTAGGTGATTTTGGCGTTAGGAGCGTGTTTGGATTGTGTTTTGGAGGTCCGTAGCTAATTTAGGCTTGAAATACCAAAAGTTGAATTTTAGAAGTTTCCAGCTTGATAGTGAGATTTTGATCCGAGGGTTGGAATGGAATTCTGAGAGTTACGGTAGTTTCGTTATGTCATTTGGGATGTGTGTGAAAAATTTCAAGTCATTCGGACGTGTTTTGGTTGGGTTTTTGATGAAAATGGAATTAGGAAGATTTTTAGAAACTTAGGCTTGAATCTGATGTGTTTTGGTTGTTTTGATGTTGTTTGAAGTGTTTTGAAGATTTGTACAAGTTTGAATAAGGTTTTAGAATATGTTGATGCCTTTGGTTGAGGTCTCGGTGGCCTCGGGATGAATTTAGATGGTTAACGGAGAAAATTTTAGAGTTGAAGTTGTGCAGCAGCTCGCCTTCTGGTATTTTTGCATCTGCAATTTGGGAACCGCATACGTAGAGCCGAAAAAGCGGCTAAGGAGCCGCAGAAGCGAAAATTGGCCATCTCTCCAGGAACCGCAGATGCGGTATATTTTCTACAGAAGCGTTACGCACCTGCGGGTAAAGGGTCGCAAATGTGGAATTTGGCCTTAAGTGGGAAGTCGCAGATGCAACATTTGTTCCGCAGAAACACAGATGCAGAAACTGTTGGGCATTATTTTAAAAGGGGTTCCGCGACTTGGACGTTTATTTACACTATTTTTAATCGTTTTTGAAGCTTTTGAGAGTGATTTTTGAGGAAAACAAAGTGAAATCGCTTGGAGGTAACATCCTTGACTTCTTAACTCGTTTTTATGTGATTAAAGACCTAATTAGTGGTGAGAAATTTGGGGAAAATGGGTAATTAGGGCTTGAGTTTAAGAGGCCTTTAAATGAGGATTTGAGGGGCCATTTGGACTCTAATTTCAGTGTTATTGTTATGTATAAACTCGTGAGAGTACGAGGTTTCTGAAAATATAAATTTTACCCGATTCCGAGACATTGACCCAAGGGGTGTTTTGGTTATTTTACATAATGTCGCGTATTAGCTTAGAATTTAATTGTAGAATCAGTTACTTGAAGTGTTATTTACATTATGAAATTGAATTGAATAGATTTGGGTCATTTGGAGTCGAGTACTCGTGGCAAAGACGTGGTGTTGGGTTGATTTTTAGCCGGTTTGAGGTAAGTGGCTTGTCTAGCCTTGTGTGGGGGACCTTCCCCTTAGGATATGATATATTTGATAATTGAATTGCCTTGTACATGAGGTGACAAGTGTGTACTTGAGCTAATTGTTGAAAATTCGATTTTACTTTTAAGTATTTCAATTGATTTCCTTTTTCCTGCTTTATTCTACTTGTGAATTTAGCCTGTTATAGTTTAGAAAAGCATGTTTAGTTGATTTAATTGTGTATCTACTTAAACTGCCTTAATTGCATTATGTGAAGCATGTTAGGTTAGAATTAACTGTTACTTGGTCCGGAATTTTGCATTTAATTTTGCATTCTTGTGTTGCTACTATGTGTTTTTAATTTGGGACTACGGGATGACATCCCAAGAGATCCCCTATACATATTTATGATCTGAACTGAGGTGCGCGATACCAAGAGATCCCCGGCACGTGAATTGAGGATACCAAGAGATCCTCGGGATACCAAGAGATCCCTAGCATACATTGAGGATATTGAGAGATTCTCGGGATACCAAGAGATCCATGGCATATATTGAGGGTACTAAAAATCCTTGGGATACTAAGAGATCCCCGGTTATCATCCTTGTTATGAGTGGTACTTCCTGGTGTTTGCCATTATTTCTGTTTCCATTATTGTACTCTTTATTATCCTGTGTAGATTCTTACTGTAGATTTTCAACTGCACTACTTATCTTATACTGTCATGTCTCATATTCTCTATATTTATTTAATCTCAGTAGGGCCCTGACCTTCCTCATCACTACCCAACCGAGGTTAGGCTTGGCACTTACTGAGTACCGATGTGGTGTACTCATGCCTCTTCTGCGCATGTTTTTCATGTGCAGATCCAGGTACTTCTACTCAGGCCTACCATCCTTGAGGGAGGCGACTACTTAGAGACTTCAAGGTACATCTGCCGCGTCCGCATACTAAGGAGTCCCTTTCTATTGCTACCTTTTTGTATTTAGCCCTTCTATACTTTCTGTTCTTATTAGACAAATTCCGGAGTTAGAGCTATGTAGTATTTCCTTTTCTTAGCTTGTGATTCATGGGTTTCCGGGTCTTGTATTTGGATATTGGTTTTGAGATTTATGTATGGTGTATGCCGAGCAGCACATTTAAACACTATTATTGCCTTATTTCTATTTTTAAATTGTTTACTTTCGCATGTTTTAGTTATCTTCCGCAATTTAGGCTTACCTAGTTGTAGAGACTAGGTGTCTTCACGATGGTTCACTGAGGGAAAACCGGGGTCGTGAAAAGTTGGTATTAGAGATCTAGGTTCATAGGAGTCATAGATCACAAGCCGGTTTATTAGAGTCTCACTGATCGGTACGGAGATGTTTGTACTTATCTACGAGAGGCTATGTAACTGTTAGGAAATTCCACTTCATTTGATTTCCTTGTCGTGTGATATTTTAACATCACAATTCTAAACTTCTATCTCTATTCTCGCACAGGTGGTGAGGACACGGGCTATTCGAGATGATCAGGCACCCGCGCCCCCTACTGTAGCTGTAAGAGGCCGGGGCCGGGGTAGAGGCCGAGGACCCATACGTGGTGCAACCAGAGCACCTACGCAAGCTGCCGCTGAGGTACCGCCCGCAGGTCCAGCCAGAGTCCAGGCACCTAACATACCTAAATGAGGCAAGGTGCCGTGAAGATGTATCAGGATTTGAGATAGCACTATTGGTGGAGGCGGATGAAGAAAGATATAGTTGGATTCGTAGCTTGGTGTCTCAGCTGTTAGCAAGTGAAGTTTGAGCACCAGAGACTGGGTGGATTGCTTCAGCGGATAGAGATTCCTGAGTGGAAGTGGGAGCGGATCACCATGGACTTTGTAGTTGGGCTCCCACGGACTTTGAAGAAGTTTGATGCTATTTGGGTAATTGTGGATCGGCTGACCAAGTCCTCTCATTTCATTCCTGTGCGTACTACTTATTCTTCGGAACGGTTGGCGAAGATTTATATCTGGGAGATTTTTCGTCTGCATGGTATTCCAGTTTCCATCATTTCGGATAGAGGTATTCAGTTCAAATCACGGTTTTAAAGGGCGTTCAGCGTGAGTTGGGTACTCGGGTAGAGTTGAGTACAATATTTCACCCTCAGACGGACAGTCCGAGCGCACTATTCAGATTCTTGAGGATATGCTCTGTGCGTGTGTGATTGAGTTTGGGGGGTCTTGGGATCAGTTCTTTCCATTGGCGGAGTTTGCTTACAACAATAGCTATCAGTCCAGCTTTTCGATGGCATCGTATGAGGCTTTATATGTGAGACGGTGTAGATCCCCGATGGGTTGGTTTGAGCCGGGTGAGGCCAGATTAATGGCACAGACTTAGTTCAGGATGCTTTAGAGAAGGTTAAGGTGATTCAGGATAGAATCCACACAGCCCAGTCCAAACAAAAGAGTTACACGGACCGGAAGGTTCGTGATGCTTCCTATATGGTTGGAGAGCAGGTTCTGCTTCGGGTATCGCCTATGAAGGGCGTTAAGAGATTTGGGAAGAAAGGGAAGTTGAGTCCGAGATTTATTGGCCCTTTTGAGATATTGAGGTGTGTTGGGGAGGTTGCTTATAAGCTCGTCTTACCTCCCAGTTTGGCAAGAGTTCATCCAATATTTCATGTTTCGATACTCTGGAGGTATCACGGTGATCCGTCGCACGTGTTGGATTTCAGTTTAGTCCAGTTGGACAAGGATCTATCTTATGTTGAGGAGCCAGTAGCAATATTGGACAGGCGGGTTAGAAAGCTAAGGTAAAAGAACATTGCTTCGGTAAAGGTTCAGTGGCAGGGCCAGCCGGTCGAGGAGGCGACATAAGAGACCGAGCAGGATATGCGCAGCCATTACCCTCATCTTTTCACTACTTCAGGTATGTCTCTATGTTCGTTCGAGGACGAACGAATGTTTAAGTGTAGGAGGATGTGACGATCCGACCGGTCGTCTTAAGAATTAATGCCCCGATCCCATATTAACTACTTTTCCAAAGTTTATTTATGCTAATATGATTTATCGGGATGTTCGGTTTTGAGTTTCGGAGAGTTTTCAAACACTTAGTC
Source organism: Nicotiana tabacum (assembly GCF_000715075.1). NCBI lineage: Eukaryota > Viridiplantae > Streptophyta > Magnoliopsida > Solanales > Solanaceae > Nicotiana > Nicotiana tabacum. The sequence goes on along the minus strand of NC_134082.1, from coordinate 176,879,488 downwards.
CCTAAATGAGAGCTTAAGTGTTGGAAAATTGACCGTAGTCGGAACAATGTGAAGATGGACTCGGAATGGAAATTCGATGGTTGTGTTAGCTCCATTAGGTGATTTTGGGGTTAGGAGCGTGTTCGGATTGTGTTTTGGAGGTCCATAGCTAATTTAGGCTTGAAATGCCGAAAGTTGAATTTTGGAAGTTTTCGGTTCGATAGTGAGATTTTGATTCGAGGGTCGGAATGGAATTGCGAGAATTGCAGTAGTTTCGTTATGTCATTTGGGATATGTGTGTAAACATTTCAGGTCATTCGGACGTGTTTTGGTTGGGTTTTTTATTGAAAACAAAATTCGGAAGATTTTTAGAAACTTAGGCTTGAATTCGATGTGTTTTGGTTGTTTTGATGTTGTTTGAAGTGTTTTGAAGATTTGTACAAGTTTGAATAAATTTTTAGGATATGTTGATGCCTTTGGTTGAGGTCCCGGGGGCCTCGGGATTAATTCAGATGGTTAACGGAGAAAATTTTGGAGTTGAAGTTGTGCAGCAGCTGGCCTTCTGGTATTTTTACATCTGCGGTTTGGGAATCGCAGAAGCGGCTAAGGAGCCGCAAAAGAGAAAATTGGCCATCTCTCCAGGAACCGCAGATTCGGTATATAAAGGGCCACAGATGCGGAATCTGGCCTTAAGTGGGAAGTCGCAGATGCGACATTTGTTCCGCATAAGCAGGACCGTAGATGCGGAAACTGCTGGGCATTATTTTAAAAGGGTTCCGCGACTTGGGAGTTTATTTCCACCATTTCTAATCGTTTTTGAAGCTTTTGAGAGTGCTTTTTGAGGAAAATAAAGGGGAATCGCTTGGAGGTAACATCGTTGACTTCATAACTCGTTTTTATGTGATTAAAAACCTAATTAGTGGTGAGAAATTTGGGAAAAAATGGGTAATTAGGGCTTGAGTTTAAGAGGCCTTTAAATGAGGATTTGAGGGGTCATTTGGACTTCAATTTCAGTGTTTTATTTATGTATAAACTCGTGAGAGTATGAGGTTTCTGAAAATATAAATTTACCCGATTCCGAGACATGTGCCGAGGGGCATTTTGGTCATTTTACATAATTTCGCGTATTAGCTTAGAATTTAATTGTAGAATCAGTTACTTGAAGTGTTATTTACATTATGAAATTGAATTGAATAGATTTGGGCCATTTGGAGTCGAGTACTCGAGGCAAAGACGTGGTGTTGGGTTGATTTTTAGCCGGTTCAAGGTAAGTGGCTTGTCAAACCTTGTGTGGGGGACCTTCCCCTTAGGATATGATATATTTCATATTGAAATGCCTTGTACGTAAGGTGACGAGTGTGTACTTGAGCTAATTGTTGAAAATCCGATTTTACTTTAAGTATATCAATTGAGTTCCTTTTTCCTGCTTTATTCTACTTGCGAATTTAGCCTGTTATAGTTTAGAAAAGCATGTTTAGTTGATTTAATTGCCTATATTCTTAAATTGCCTTAATTGCATTACATGAAGCATGTTAGGCAAGAATTAACTGTTACTTGGTACGAAATTTTGCATTTAATTGTGTATTCTTGTGTTGCTACTATGTGTTTTTAATTTGGGACTACGGAAAGCATCCAGGAAGATCCCCTGTACGTATTTATGATCTGTACTGAAGTGTAGGATACCAAGAGATCTTTGGCACGTGTATTGAGGATGCCAAGAGATCCTCGGGATACCAAGAGATACCAAGAGATCCTCGGGATACCAAGAGATCCCTAGCATACATTGAAGATACCGAGAGATCCTCGGGATACCAAGAGATCCCTGGCATATATTGAAGGTACTAAGAGATCCTCGGGATATTGAGAGATCCCCGGTTATCATCCTTGTTATGAGTGGTACTTCCTGGCATTTGCCATTATTTCTGTTTCCGTTATTGTACTCCTTATTATCCTGTGTAGATTCTTACTGTTGATTTTCAATTGTACTGCTTATCTTAAATTGTCATGTCTCATATTCTCTATGTTTATTTAATCTCAGTAGGGCCCTGACCTTCCTCATCACTACCCAACCGAGGTTAGGCTTGGCACTTACTTAGTACCATTGTGGTGTACTCATGCCTCTTCTGCGCATGTTTTTCATGTGCAGATCCAGGTACTTCTACTCAGGCCTACCATCCTTGAGGGAGGCGACTACTTAGAGACTTCAAGGTACATCTACTGCGTCCGCAGACTAAGGAGTCCCTTTCTATTCCTGCCTTTTTGTATTTAGCCCTTCTATACTTTCTGTTCTTATTAGACAAATTCCGGAGTTAGAGCTATGTAGTATTTCCTTTTCTTAGCTTGTGATTCATGGGTTTCCGGGTCTTGGATTTAGATATTGGTTTTGAGATTTATGTATGGTGTATGCCGAGCGGCACATTTAAACACTATTATTGCCTTATTTCTGTTTTTAAATTATTTACTTCCGCAAGTTTTGGTTATCTTCTGCAATTTAGGCTTACCTAGTCGTAGAGACTAGGTGCCATCACGTTGGTTCACGGAGGGCGAACCAGGGTCATGACAAGGAGAAATATTCATCAAACTAAGATTTTAACCTAGGAGAAAGTTCATCAAACTAGGTATTCTATCTTAGGAGAAAGATTCATCATACTAAGATTTCGATCCTAGGAGAAAATTCATCAGACTAGGTGCTTTTTTTTTTGTTATCTTAGGAGAAAGATTCATCCGACTAAGATTTCTATCATAGGAGAAAGGTTCATCAGACTAGGTCTCTTTTGTTCGGTATCTTAGGAGAAAGATTCATCAGACTAAGATTTCTATCCTAGGAAAAAATTCGTCGGACTAGGTTTTCTATCTTAGGAGAAAGATTTATCATACTAGGTTTTTTTCTTTTTATCTTAGGAGAAATATTCATCAGACTAAGATTTCTATTATAGGAGAAAGTTCATCAGACTAGGTCTTCTATCTTAGGAGAAAGATTCATCAGACTAAGATTTCGATCCTAGGAAAAAATTTATCAGACTAGGTCTTCTATCTTAGGAGAAAGATTCATTAGACTAAGATTTAGATCCTAAGAGAAAATTCATCAGACTAGGTCGTATTTTTTTATTATCTAAGGTGAAAGATTCATCGGACTAAGATTAGGATCCTAGGAGAAAATTCATCAGACTAGGTGCTTTTTTTATCTTAGGAGAAAGATTCATCAGACTAAGATGTTTATCCTAGGGGAAAGAATCATCAGACTAGGTTTTCTTATCTTAGGAGAAAGATTCATCAGACTAAGATTTCTATCCTAGGAGAAAGTTCATCAGACTAGGTATTTTTTTTGTTATCTTAGGAGAAAGATTCATCAGACTAAGACGTTTATCATAGGAGAAAGATTCATCAGACTAGGTTTTCTTATCTTAGGAGAAAAATTCATCATACTAAGATTTCTATTGTTAGAAAATCCATTAGACTAGGACTTTTTATCCTAGGAGGAACAATGGGAAGAGAAATGGCAACATTTTATGCACGCTAACAAGAAGATAAAGGCAAAGATTTGAGAAACTTCTCTTTTGTTGGCTCTTCTCTTCTTTCTTTTTTTTTTCTCTTTTTTTGAACCACTATCCTTGCACTGCTTTGTTCCTGTTTCATATAATAAAAATTTTGTTAGTTTTGAAAGTGGTGGTCGGCTTGTGGCCTTGAATCTTGGGTAGCTTGTCTTTGTAATCTTCCAGCCTTTGAAAACTGACTGCATTGGTAGTTAGCTGCACTACCGGGAGACTCTGTTGTTGCTCATAAGGGGCCTTTACTTTTTGTATCAACCTTGATATTTTCGCTCCCAGTGCCATTTGTGTTTTGTGGCTCAGTCAGCCTTATCTCAACTGGAGATCTTTGCTTAGGTTACCTTTTCTGATATCTTGAACGACTTCTTTCTTTTTCCGCAATTTATTTGTCAGAGAGAATCACAACTGGTAAGTGCCTTTTGCACGATGTGCACACTTCATAGCCCTTGTTCGGTACTATAGAGAATCCTTGAATATCCTTGAGGTTATATTTGCTTGTGCCAAGTAGGCTGACAAGTGTCTTTTGGGGGGACGCCTTTGCATGAGTCCTCAAGGCATGTTGACAGTAACAACTGAGTGTGTTGGCCAAATTTACTTTGTGCAACTGAAAATCTGGTAGAACATTTTGAAATCTTTTCTTGCTTGTTTTGAAAAGGACGGACTCGGAGCGAGGGACACAAAGATGCAAAAAAAAAACAATATTAACAAGAAATGGCCCCATGTCGGGAAGGACCGAAGGAGGAGTTTTTTTTCAATAACTAGCCTTAATGATCATGACATGCATTTTGGACTTAACGGCCTAATCTTTCAAACTTATCCAATTTTTCCTTTTACCATTCTTATGACCTTTGAAGTCAGGCTTGTTCGTGACGATTCTTTGCATTAGTTTCACGGCTCACTTTCGGCTAGTGGTGTCCCGAGAGGTTTTCACCAACAAGTCTCTCTCATTTATTCATCTGTGCTTATTGTTGCCTTACACTGCCTGTGAGGGTTTTTACTAGTAAGACTCTCTCATTTTCTTTTATTTTTCTTTTTTCTTTCTTGTGTGAGAACCATGACCTTATCCTCCATATGATAACCACTGCTCATTGCATATTTCCCTTAGCATTCTAAAAACTGATCAGGAGGTCTTGTTTGGAAGGCTTTTTAATATGGTTAGAAAGAAAGGATGACATGAAGGCTTAAAGTAGACTCAAAATGAGGGGTTGTAGAATTACAACTCTTGGAATCGCCTCTTTCAAAAGTGAAATAAAATCTTTGCCCCAATTTCAGATACTGGGGATTTTTGAATTTTTTTTATCTTTTTTTTTGTTTTGTTTTTTTGAATTCTTATTTGGTTGGACCGAACCATGTAAGGCTGCTTACGTATCCTTTATTTAAAGGAATCAGGTCAAACATAGTTCAAATTTTCAACCTAACTATTTTTTTCTTTCTTTATGTCCCTTTTCCTTTCTTTTTTCTTCTTTTTTTTTCTTTCGAAACAAATTGCCTCAGCCTTTATTTTCTGGGGCATGGACCTTTGATTTTTTTTTTCTTGAACTTTCTAAGAGATGCTCCAGTTTGTACTCTTCGGGCATGGACTTTCTTTTCATCTTCATTTACATTTTTTTGTACCTTTGACTTTAAACGTGATTCCAAAAGAGGGTGGTCAAAGAAAATAACACATGCTCAGGGGTAACAAAGAGTATAAATTGTTTGGGTCGCAGAAAAAGGGCATCTCAGCCTCGAGAATGCCAATCACAGTACCCTTTCGTGATCACGGCATTGATGAGCACGTCTGTCTTTGGGTCTTTTTCAGTGTAAAGTTGTATGAGCAATACTTTCCTCGCAGTGAATGACCATTGTCAATTCGGATGACTTTTTCTTGGATTTTGTCTTGATGTAGAAGATGCATTTTGTCAATAAACTGATCCATTTCAAGTTGATTGGGATACACCTTCTTTTAAAAAACACTTTCTATCTCTTAGTGCTAAACAGACTTCAACCCCTCCAATCATCCTTAAGATCGATATTCTCAATGATTCAAAAGGTAGAGATCCTTAACTTCTATGAGCATAACTGCTTTGATTCCATGTAAACTTGGCTTATGCTTATTTTTCAAATGTTTCATGTCTCTATTCATCTTCAAAAGTGTCTCTTTCTCACTTATCCAATGCAAAACTAAGTTAGTTTTTTAAGATCTGGCCAAAAATTCCGCATGCATGTCGTGTTTCACTAGAACTAGCGTGAAAAGAACTATGCACAAAATGGATACAAAATGACTGGCTTTTTTTAATATTGAATAAAGGAAAGTAGAGTCTGATAATACAAAAAGAAGAAGAAAAGATAACAAAATAAGCTACCATGGCTAAAAGAGAAGTGACTTTCCAGTTACTAAGCGATATCTTAGCCAAAAATTTGCACATCAGGACTGCTGCGGCATTCAACTCTTTTATTCTTTCAGATTCAGCACTCAAATTTTGACTTTTTGATCAAACATTCTCAATATTGGTTGTCGAATTTCAGGACTGGCGACATGGGAAATTTCAAAGCAACTAATTCGCTAAAGGACTTGGACGATTCTGATGTCTCCCTATCATCACGGATCATCCAAGCAGAGCATGTCCTGTTGCTCAAAACTGGTAGAAGTCAGCCAACATTTGCTTCTATTTTATCACCAACTTGTCTACTTAATTTTCTGTGACCTTAGTTCGATCAACAATAGTGGTTCTTGTTCCTTCAGTTGAGAAGATGCTTTTATTTCTGAGGGATCCTGGACTCGCCATCGCAAACCAACAACCAACCACCTTTAACCAAGTTTTATTCCAAATTAACAAACATGTTAGAATAAACACTCTCTTCCTTCTTTTTTTTCCTTTTTTCTCTTTTCTCTCCTTTTTTTCCTGTCCTTTTTTTTTAACTCATTCAGTCGAACTTGATGTGGGTTGCCTACGTATCATGTGGGAATATGAATCAGATCTTGCGTAGTTCGGGAAGACCGAAAATAAAGTAAATAAACTAACTCTCTCTTTTTTGAATTTTCAATTTTTTCGAAAGGAAGATTTATAAAGAAGAAAGAAAATATTTTTGGATTTCGATTTTTTTTTTTTGAGAATTTTTGAAAAGAAAGACTTCTAAAGAAAAGAAATATATTTTTCATTTTTTTAGTTTCAATTTTTGTTTTTGGTTTTTTGTTTTGCGATTTCGAAAGAAAAACTTCTATAGAAGAAAATATGTTTGGATTTTTGGACCTTTATTTTGAATTTATGAAAGAAGTACTTCGAAAGAAAAGAGAAAATATTTTTTGAATCTTGAATTTTCGAAAGAAGAATGAAAATATTTTTGAATTTTAAGAGAAATTAAAAGAAAATATTTTTGTACTTTTTAAAAACTGGGGTCTAAAAGAAACACTTTTTAAAGAAGGAAGTAAAGGAAAATATTTTTGAATTTTTGAAACTGGTGAGCCGGAACCGATGAAGTTTGCCTACGTATGTCACATCCGGTGAGAATCAGACCCCGCAGTTTGGCCAGTTTTGATAGAACAGGGAGACATGATGTTTTGAAAATATTGGCTTATTTTCTTTTCTTTTTTTTTTCAAAATTTCGGCAGAGTTTTGGAGTTCAAATACCTACCTCTCACTCCTTTTGTTTTTTGTTTTTATTTTCTTTCCCTATTCTAGAAGCCAGTCAATATGCAAGCCGAAACAAACAAATGCACAAGTAGCTCCGTAAAATGCATCAGGATGGTCTTTTTAATTCGGATACACCTGTCCTAGATGGACCCAACCCCTATGTTGAGTCCCCAAAGTCAAATGCATGTGATGCAAACAAGCGTTCCTACTAGGGATCTGACATGAGGCTATGTTATTCTAGATTTAAAACCTGGGTGTATTGTTCTAGACCTTGCTTACACGAACGGACAACTCGAGCCGGGGGGAGGGGCAGCGTACCGGGAATACAGAAGCTTCACCGGCTTTGCAACTTGTCCGAACCTCGTTCTAAAATGGGGATATGACTCTAACTGAAAAGAAGCCACACGAAGTGCACGCTTCCCAGAAGATTTAGAAGACTCAGAGAGAAGAGGGTTTTGAAACAGTTTTTATATACAATTCAGTCAATATCAAAGCGGGAAAAACAGCATTTAACACATTAGGCTCAAACATGCAAAATCAGATAATAAATAAAAGCCAAGTATAACAGTTATTCTAAGCTCAAATTCTGAATCCTGAACCAGAGGTTCTGGGTTCTTTTCCCCAGCAGAGTCGCCAGAGCTGTCACACCTCCTTTTTATCCGAAAGGGGATATAAAGGAGTTTTTTCAATTTAAGTGATATTATTCGATATGGGATTATTTATTTAATTTCAGAATCGCCACTTGGAATAATTTATGGTGTCCCAAGTCACCGGTTTAATTTAAATCCCAAATCGAGAAAATTGACTCTATTTTATGGTCTGCGAATATAGAAGACCGGTAAGGAATTCTGTTAACCCGGGAGAAGGTGTTAGGCACTCCCGAGTTTCATGGTTTTAGCACGGTCGCTCAACTATTAATAATTGGCCAAATTATCTGATTTATTACATGTTTTAAACCTATTGTGTATTTTTAACTTTATAACTGCTTTATTCATTTATGGAGTTTATTTAAATAAGTCGCGATGTCGCGCACTTATTGTTTTTTGAACACATTGTGAATTGCATCACATGAAACGCACCCACGATTTACAACATGTTTATTTTAATTATTGTTCGAAGTTATGGTCGGGTCACATGAAATGTACACCCGAATTGGAGATTATGTATCGTAACTATGCCACGAGAGTCGTACCCATAGCCACGATGATTTATTAATCGAGCCTAAAGTAAGCTACGATGTTCATGATTTTATTTCTAAGGTTAAGATTATTGATTATGTTCTAAGTCATCTCATTTTGGTATGTATAGTCATAAAGAAATCATTTGATCCTAAAAAAACATCTCATCCCAATTGGTAGATCAAATGAGATATGCATATGGGATGGATAATATTGACTTTGGACCAATTTTATTATTGACTTTGGACTGCTAGACTTGAAGTGTTGGGCCTAAAAATCTTCTTTTTCTGTTAGCCCAAAAGACCAATTTCTTAAGAAAGATAATCAAACACCAACAAAATTTATACTACTGCAAATATTCATCAATGTGTAAAACAACAATCAAGAGAGAATGAAACTTAAATCAGCAGGAATCTCATCAAGGCAAATATTAAAACAAATATGTGACGGGGTACTTCACGCAACAATTTTATCAAAAAGGAACTCAAATCAATATTTAAGCAAAACACCCACAAATATGTAAACAAAAATTTGAGATAGAAGATTGCACCTTTAGTCACAAAATCTCTCCTTTATTAGCAAACATCTCCAATGAAATTACAACAGATGAAATTAACTCCGAATAGACTCCAAACTCAAACAGAGATGCCACAGCACTGGAACCTCAAAGGTGACCTCCAATGGAACCTCTGATTCCTGGACTCACTCGACAACTGTCGTTGGTAGAAAATTAAACAAAGTTGTTTCATGGCATGTTTGGACTATTTTTAAACCTATTCTACTCCCAGTATTATGTTGATTTTTACACCGGACATAAGGCAATTTAATGGGGTGCGAGGAGGTTGAGATCTGGAGGAAAATGAGTTGTTTATATTGCTGATTTTCAGCAGTAACACATCTGTTTTGGGGCTAGTTTGGGGTCGTTTTTGGACTGCTTTCAGGATGTTTTTTCAGCTGAAGTTTAGGGTGCGTTTTGCCGGAGTTTTTTGGCCAGTTTTCATGGAGGTTCGGGCTTTTTTCAGTAGAGAAAGGTGCTGTGTTTTGGTGGTTGAAAAGGGGACGTTTCTGGGCTGCTTTTGTGGTGATTTTTGCAGCTAAAAGGCTGCTGGAGTTGGGCTGGTTTTTTACTTCAAAGAGGTGGCTGAAGCTTCTTGTTTTGGATTTGGTGGTCAACTCTAAAGTTTTTGAAGAAGATCAGATACAGAAAGGAAAAATGGGATCTTTTTTTGGGAGTAGGGTGTCATGAACTTGGGGGGGGGGGAGAGAATTAGTTCTAGGTTTTGGGAAAGTTCCCCTTTTAAAGAGAGGAAATTAAAGTGTATTTTAGAGATGATGGGATATTGGGATTTGGGTATTGGGCTAGGTGAATTGGGTTAAGTTTTGGGCCAATTTGGGCCATGACATTTGGACAATGCAAGACTAAGTAGAAATAGTCCGAATTAAAACTTTCTTTCCTTCTTTTTTTTGTGATTTTGATTTTTTCTTTTATTGATTAAATAGATGAAAAAATAAAAATACTACTCCTAAATAAGATAAAATACTAATCACTCAAAATTTACTTAACACACTAATATATTTTTTGAAAAACTTTTTCTTTATTTGTAAATGAAGATAAAGCTTATATTAAAAAATGTGACTCTATTTTTTTATTGTTTTCAATTTTCTTAAATAAAATATATAAAAGGATAAATAAGTGCTAAAATATGTAGATTAAACTTAAAATATATTTACATACTAAAATTGATGAAAAACTCAAATATAGTCAAAAATTAGGTGCTCACAATGGCGATGAAAGACAAGATGCCGTCGGAGACCCTGAAATCATAGAAGCCACAAGGTCAACCATAGAGGACCTTGACCCCGCCCAACTAGATGACGCCGACCGTAACGAGAAAGCTTTCAACGTCCATAAGTTCCAAGATCTAGGTAAATTTTGCCAATTCTTAAAAAGTAACGTAGACCTATTTGCTTTTTCCCATGCAGACATGCCAGGTATCCCGAAGGAGATAGAAACTCATAAGTTGAACGTCGACTCTTTTTACCCCCAGTGAGGCAAACTAGACGAAAGTTCAACTCTACAAATAAATAACGTTGTCCGTGAAGAAGTCGAAAAATTGTTAGTGGACGGTTCAACCAGAGAATCGAAGTACCCTTAGTGGGTTGCCAATGTGGTCATGGTGAAAAAGAAGAACGTTAAGTGGCGAATATACGTAGACTTCACAGATCTGAACAAAGCTTGCCCAAAAGACTCGTTCTTGTTGCCCCATATCGACCAACTCATCGACGCTATAACTAGACACGAACTGCTGAGCTTCTTGGACGCCTACTTGGGCTACAACCAAATCATCATGGAGGAGGAGGACCAGGAAAAAACCACCTTCATCACCCACCAAGGGACATACTGCTACAGGGTGATGTCGTTCGGGTTGAAAAACGCAGGGGCAACATACCAGAGGGTAATGACCAAAATGTTCAAAGATCAACTCGGCAATACCATGAAAATATATATAGACAACATGTTGGTCAAGTCAAAAAGAAAGAAAGACCATATCGACCACTTGAGGGAAGCCTTCGATATACTCAAAAGGTACGACATGAAATTAAACCCTGAAAAATGTGCTTCTGGCGTAACATCTGGAAAATTCCTTGGCTTCTTGGTATCACAACGAGGCATTGAGGTTAATCCCAACCAAATCAAGGCCATAGAAGGAATCCTAAAATATCTAACCAACAAAAAACAAGTGGAAAAGCTGACCGGCCAGATAACCGCCATGTCAAGATTCATCTCGCGGTCTTCCAATAGGTGCCACAAATTTTTTGGCGTACTCAAAAAGGATAACGGATTCCAATGGAATTCTGAGTGCCTCAACGCCTTAAAAGAACTAAATGCTTTCCTGTCTTCGCAGTTGTTAGTCGCTAAGGCGGAACTCAAAGAGTGCCTCTTTGTCTATCTGGTCGTGTCCGATGTCCCACTAATTGCAGTCCTAGTACGAGAAAATAAAGGTGGTCTCTGATCTATTACATTAGCAAAACTTTGGTCGATGCTCAAACGAGGTACCCCCCTCCAGAAGTTAGCTCTAGCCTTGGTCGTAGCTTCAAGAAAGCTTAGACCTTAATTCCAGTGCCACCCTATCTCGGTGGTCACGACTTTTCCTTTAAGGAGTATCTTGCACAAACCCGACTTGTCAGACAGATTGGCCAAGTGAGCCATAGAGCTGAGCGAGCACGATATAACCTATCAGCCGTGAACGGCGATAAAGTCGCAAGTTCATGCCGACTTCAGTGCGAAGATAATGCCCGAAGTAGAAAGGGAAACCGCCAGTACTTCCACCAAAATACACGACCAATGGGTTTTGTATACCGATGGCACTTCTAACGCATCAGGAACTGGGTTGGGACTCGTTCTCGAGGTCCCAACAAGCGAGATAGTTCGCCAGTCCATTCGATATCCTGATATGACTGACAATGAGGCTGAGTATGAGGCCGTCATTGCAGGGTTAAAGTTAGCACTCAAATACGGAACATGGTGAGTAATATTCGATGTGACTCGCAACTCATTGTCAACCAAATTACAGGGACTTTCCAAATTAAGGAGAAACGGCTATAGAAATACCAGGCCAAAATTTGCAAACTATTACCTAAGTTCCACGAATGCTAGTTTGATCAAATACCTCAAGCGCAGAAAATCGAAGCGAACGGCCTCGCTAAACTGGTAGCGGCCACCAAGAGTATAATCGGAGAGGAGGACGTGGCCACTCACCTCCATTCATCAATATATCAGATCGAGGTACGAACTATAAACCTGACTTGCGGCTGGCGCAATCGTATTATTTCATACTTGCAGGACGAAGTGCTCCCACCCGATAAAAAAGAAGCTAAGAAGCTTCGAATGCATATGGCCAGGTACAACATCGTCAATAGCGACTTGTACAAAAAAACGTTTGGCGGTCCCCTAGGAAAGTGCTTAGGACCGAATCAAACGTAGCACATCCTCTAAGAAGTACGCGAAAGCCATCGTGGAGCTCACATCGGCAACCAAGCTCTCGTTAGATGCCTTATACGAGCAGGCTACTATTGGCCGACGATGAAAAAGGAGGCTGCCGACTTCGTCAAGAGGTGCGAGCAATGCCAAAAATACGCCTCCATGATTCACCAAGCGGGCGAGCACCTTCACTCGGTCACTTTGCCCTAGCCTTTCATCAAATGGGAAATGGACATCATCGGACCCCTCCCAGCGGAACAAGGTAATATACGATTTCTTTTAGTTTTAGCTGACTATTTCTCCAAGTGGGTAGAAGCATGTTCATTCGCCTAAATACGCGAGCAAGAAGTAATCACATTCATATGGAAACATCATATGCTGCTTCGGTATCCCCAAAGAAATTAGTTGTGACGACGGACCCTAGTTCATTAGGAAGAAGACCACCGAGTTCTTCGAAAAATGGCACATCAAAAGAATACACTTCATGCAATATTATCCTGCAGGCAACGGTAGGCGGAATCCTCTAACAACACAATATTGAACATCATGAAAAAGAATCTTGAGAATGCCAAGGGACTGTGGCCGGCATTACTACCGGAAGTGCATGGGCATACCGCACGATGCCAAAAACATGCACAGGAGAAACACCATATTCACTAGTCTGTGGGACTGATGTAGTAATACCAGTCAAAGTCGGTGAGCCAAGCCTGAGGTATTCAAACGAGAGCGGGCCAAGTAACGAAAGCAGAAGACAAGACCTCGACGAAGCCGAAGAGCGGAGAGACATGGCCTACATAAGAATGGTAGCTCAAAAACAATAGGCAGAGCGGTACTACAACAAAGAAGCCAAGGTCAGGCCACTCAAAGTCGGGGACTATGTACTCAAAGCCAAAACACAAGCAAGCAAGGACCCACGGGAAGGCAAATTGGGAACCAATTGGCACGGCCCATACAAATCATAGCGGCGGTAAGCAAAGGGTCGTTCCAGTTAGAAACAATGGAGGCAAAACTACTACCAAATAATTGGAATGTCACCCACCTCAAATACTTCAACTTCTAAGGATTGACGTCTCTCAAGTCATATTCTTTTTCCCTCACCCAAGTTTTGTCCCAATTGGGTTTTCTCAGAGAGGTTTTTAATGAGACGACGAAGAGGGCATCTCGAAGTTAAGTGTAAGTTCATTGCTCGACCTCTCAACTACTTTTCCAAGTCAATCAATTAAGGGACTAGATAGACTGGACTTCTCCAATGTATGCATAAACAGTGCAAAAACATGTAAACTTCTCCAATGAATGTATAAACAAAGCGAAATACGCAAACACCCGAGTTTCTCATTTTTCCACCAAGTTCGTACATTACGCCAAACTAAGAGTCAACATTCGACCTCGCTCGAATCGACTCACATTCGACTTCATTCGAATAAATTCACTTAAGATTCGACCTCGTCCGAATCACTTAAGAGTAAACATTCGACCTCGCTCGATTCGACTTCGTTCGAATAAATTCACTTAAGATTCGACCTCGTTCGAATCACTTAAGAGTCAACACTTAACCTCGCTCGAATCAGCTCACATTCGACTTCGTTCTAATTAATTAACATTCAACCTCGTTCGAATCACTTAAGATTCGACCTCGTTCGAATCACTTAAGAGTCAACAATCGACCTCACTCGAATCGACTCGTATTCGACTTTGTCCGAATTAATTAACATTCGACCCCGTTCGAATAACTTAAGATTCAACCTCATTCGAATCATTTTAAAGTCAACATTTGACCTCACTCAAATAGAACTCACATTCGACTTCATTCGAATTAATTAACATTTGACCTCGCTCGAATCGACTTACATTCGACCTCGTTCGAATTAACTAACATTTAACTTCGTTCGAAATAATTAACATTCGACCTCGTTCGAATCACCTAAGAGTCAACATTCATTTGACCTCGTTCGAATCAACTCACAATCGACCTCGTTCGAATCAACTCACAATCGACCTCGTTCGAATCAATTAACATTCGACCTCGTTCGAATCAACTAGCATTCGACTTCGTTTGAATTAATTAACATTTGACCTCATTCGAATCAACTAGCATTCGACTTCGTTTGCATTAATTAACATTCGACCTCATTCGAATCAACTAAGAGTCAAGAACTCTTACAAAGAAAAACGTTCGAAGAAAAGCAAAAATGGCCAAGAACATACAACAAAAAGTTGGTCATTCCATTCCAAAATAAAAATATCTTACAAAAGGCCAGAAAGACGCCCCCACAAAAAAGAGAAAGAAAGAAAAGAACAAAAGCTAAGTACACAAGTATCACACTACTTCATCTCCGCATGCGCCATCGCCATCACCACATTCACCGCCTAGTCCAGCAGTACCAGCTCCACCATCACCCGCACCATCAGCATCCTCATCACATACCAAGCATCAGATGCAAGCCCATCCAAGTCCTCTTCGTCATCACCGGTCTCCGGCGTGGCAGGGTCATAACCACAGGCAAGCGTGGCATCACGTGCTTTAATATGGGCATCTTTGAAGTCGGCCTTAGGAACCTTCCCCGCCGTCATCAATTTCCTTTATATGTCTAGCTTAGCCTCAGCATGGATCCACATCTCCTATAAATCAAGAGGAATATCGGGGAAAGCGTAAGCATGATAGGAAGAAGGTCGAGCCAAAAATTGTACCTTCTCGGCCTCAAGGGCAGCAACTTGCTCACTTAGGCTCGAAACATCTTTCTTGAGCTCATGAAGTCGTGCCTCCCTTAGCGCGGCTGTTTCCGAATTAGTTGAACGCTCAGACCTGAGGATGCGGATAGAGTCCTCTAATGTCGCTACCTTTGTCAAAGCCGCTACCCGAGCCTCCTCGATCCCATCCAACTCTGTCACTTTCTCAGTCAACTCACCACTCAGGTCGGCAACTCTAATTGAGCTCTACTCGAGCTCGGCTTGTAGAGACGCCACCTGTGCTCCAAGATCGACGCACTCGTCCACGACCCCCTTTCTCACTTCGACCTCATCATCCTAGGCCCTAAGCAACCCCTCGAGTTCACTACATCTACCAATATTTCGCACAAGCTACTGGTCCTTCTGGTCCAACTCCTCCCTAAGAGATTGCAGGTTGTCGCCTGCTCTAAACCATGCACGCATCTCGCGGTACTTGTCACGATACCGGAGGTACTTCGAAACCATTTTCTGAAAGATAACCTTCCATTTTTCCTCCCGACGGGCGCTCTCAATCTCTAAAATGAAAGTCTAAAAAAGTGGGGAGAGGAAAAATAAAAAGAAAGAGCCAAAAATCAGTAAAGATAGAAAGAGGAAAAGGACACGAAATGCAGAAATAATGAGGAAGGAAACTCACCCTCAGAGATATCCCGGATATGCCCCGTGACAAGTTGGAATCCTTGAGAGCCTGAAGAGTCCTGTTCTCGGTGGCATAGAAAAGTGGGGCAAAGGAAGGGACAATGCTCAATGTATCCTCCAAACAATCGTAATCCAAAGGGATTATGATCGAGCAAGAGGATCCATCCGCTCTCACCTCCACCCTGGTAAGCCCTTCGTCGAATATTCTCACCTCTTCGGGATCGACGTCAGGACCGGATTTGTAATCAATTACGACCAATTTTTTTGCCCTCTCCTCAGCCAAAGAGGGAACGTTGGCCTGCCTTAACGATGACGGGTCACTCCTCGGGATGACCGCAGTCGTCTCTGGTCGATCCCCTTCTTCCACGAGAGTGATCTCTATGCCCGAAGGAGGCACGATCTCTGCATCCAAAGTCGTACCCCCCCCCCCCCCCAGCTCTCCATGGTTGACTTGGGTTCGCCCCTCGCAGGCTCCTCATCTTCGATCACTCCTCCATCAACCTCTACCCTTTGCCTCTTTAGCAGAGTCTCTTTTGTCTTTGCCCTGGTCCGACTCATCTACCAAATGAAACATTGTAGAAGCTAGAATCTCCGCTAGCGGGGCAGCAGCTTGGCGGCCATGCCCACGCAAGGCCGGGGTCCGAGGGGTAACAGCAGTCTGAGCAGGCTCGCTTGCAGCCACAACAAGTATAGGCCCGATCTAAGTACTTGACTGGCGTAAAGTAGGAGTAGGAGCCCTCGCCCTCCTCGAAGCCCTCTGACCTACAAGCAAAGAAAGACAAATAAAAAATAGAAGGAAAGAAAAGATGATACAAAGTTCAAAAATACTAAGATCAAGGCAAGGTGACTCATTGGCTGCAGGCTTGCGCCCAAACCTCTCGTTAAATTGCGACCACTCACGAATCCCCATCATATGAGGCGAAATCTGATTAACCCAGTTGCGAATGTCGGTGACTAGCAAAGGAGTGTCCCTCTCGGCTACAAAAAAGAGAGAGAGTAAAAAGGGAGAACGATTAGATCGCCAAAAAGAAACGACAAACAGCCATTTGGGAGAAACACTTACGAGCAAAGTTCCACTCCTTGAGGAATCCGCTGGGGTTCGATACCATGTGCTCCGTCCTCACATATAAGAAATTGGCCCGAATGAGGCAATTAGTTTTAGCGTCCATCTTCACTACCAATCCCTTGGTCCCACGGTGGCAAAGATGTATCATCGTGCCCCTATGAAAACTTGGGACGAAGAGGTGAAGCAGATGACGGAGAGAAATCCCATGGTTGGCCAACTCCGCGTACTTGATAAGCATAAGGAAAAGCGTGTATATGTACGGGGAAAGTTGAGTTGGGCATACATCGTAGTAACGGCAGAAGTCCTCCGCCAAGGAAGGAAGAGGAAGCATATAACCAATGACAAATGGGTACACATAGAATGCACAGTACAGGGGGCAGTGAATTTGCACTACATCGCTACCAGCAGAAACGAGTTCGACATGGGCCAGAAATTGCCATTTAGCCCTAAAAGCAACAAACATCGCCCCATCAATCTTAGAAATAACGGGTTTAGGATTGTCATTGGGTCGGTTCTTGAAATCCGACCTGACCCTCCCCGAACGTGGAATTACTTCATCCACAGTGGGGAAATTTTTATATTCTACCATGGTTGTCCCTTCTTCATAAGAAGGCATGTCCATAGCCAACGCTACAGGGTCAGTGGATCCCTCAAGATTAGACGAAGCGCTGTCCATTTTTCTGATTACGTATATGAAAAGAAAGTTCTAAGGTGAAAGAGATGACAATGGCGGAAAATGCTAAAGGAAGGGAGAAAATATATGTGCAAGAAATGTAAAGAAGCACAAGGAGAGGCTTGGGGTTTCAAATGCCTAAGAAATGCAGCAACTCAAGTGAGGAATGTCCATCCCTATTTATAAAATTACTAGCACCCTGATCGAGAAAGCCAAATGCCGCCAGATTAATTTCAAAATGTAAGAGGCGTGGAAAACGATGTAACGTATTGGGAATATACGCCATAATGATGCATGATGAAATGAAGTCATTTCAAACTGACGTAACAGTCAGACGTGGCTCCTGAAGCGTCACGTCATCACCTCGCCATAAAAGGGTCACTCCTCGGCCAACATGCTCAGATTTCTCGAAATTGCAACTGGCGAAGTCCGCCCATCGAGCTCGTCCAAAGACAACCCTGACGGGCGGAGGAACTAACTGTATGGGTCAAAATCTCATCGAAGTAATCTCGTCTAGGAAAGGATAACTAAGAGCTTATTAGGTCGAGGTCACACACTCCGATTGGCCCCAAAAGGCTAGTTTAGTAATAAAATATTTTATAGGAATATTCTTTGCGCTTGTACTTTCAGTTATGTAGGGAAAATGTCTCATATAAGTAGGAATAAAGAGAGAAGAGAGAGGTATGTAATATTCTATATGATAAAAAGTTAACCCTCAAGTAACTACAAAAATTGTCTTTACAAAAGATTCGATTTTTTGTTGGTCCCGAACTTTCTCACAACAGATCTGAGAAAGCTTTCTGTATTCCCACGTTTGATTGCTTTACATCATTGTCAGAGAGAGAATCATCCACCTCATTGAATATTTGGGTGAATCATTCTCTCTATTTACATTTATTGCCATTTATCATATTTATTGTTTATCATTATTCTCTCATTCATTCATAGCAATATCATTAAACACCCCTTAGTATTTAATAGCCTTGAATGCGGTTTTACATTGTTGACGTCTATTAATCTCAGATCTAGGGTTTATTATATTTAAAAAAGATTTGCTCATTATCATCTTATTTAATTAGTTTAACAAAAAGGTTTAACACTTTTGGTCAAACACAATATGCATCAAAGGTATAATTTTCTTACACATTAAATTAAAGAATTGTTGATGCTCTTCGTAGGAGATATTTTGGATAATCAACATACATATTGATAGCTGTGTCAAAAGCAGAGTAGTAACTTGGATTCTCCGGAAAAAAAAGAAATCCTAGTAGGCCTAAATTGACTCGCGAGCGCTAGAACCTATTGCCTATTGGGCTTGTAGACCTTCCAGGGCATGAGGCTTCAAAAGAAATAGAGAAATTTTCAGAAACCACTATGTTTTAGTGATTATTAGCTTGTTATAACTACCATTTACTAAATTACTTTTTAGCTATGTTTTCAGTTGTTATAGAGTGTATTCAATGTATTTTTGCTATTGTATTCATGAATACAGTAGCAAAACTCGGCGGAAAACATGGGAGTCCAACTAAGCAGAGAATGTATTCGACTGTATTCGCGAGTTGTATTCGTGAATACAGTAACGGAATTTGCGAAAAAAAAGATCTTCAGCTGTTTAAAAACGGTAAGTGAATCAATTAACAAGATAGACTCCTAATATAACTTAACAAACTCAATTATAACACACAAAATTTGTATTTTCAATTACAGAAAAGATTCTCAACCGAAAAACACCCCAAAAATAGAGCAATCTTCAGAGATTCAATCCATCCTTTCTTTTTTTAGTAGTATCTTTACTAAAATATTTTATAGTGGTATCTTTATAAATAGATTTATATATTAAAATTATATAATTACATTGAATACAGTTAAATACATAAAAATACATTGAATACATGAAGTATAGCAGGTCATCTATAGTGCAAAAATATATGAATACATGCTGCATATACATTTGAATGCATATATACATTTGAATACATAAATTATATTAATTAAAAAACATATGAATACATACATGAAATACAGTGAGACAGTAAATACAATGAAATACATGGAATACAGCGAGATACATTGAAATACAATAAAAAAAGACAGTAAATACAAGGAAATACATGGAATACAGTGAGATACATTGAAATACAATAAAAAAAAAGGTAACATACTCTTCAAGTTCCTCAACCCAAACTCCGTCCCCAATCCACCGATATCCAGGCCACCGCCATGTGGGGCATCGCCGCCGGTTAAATGAAGGCAGTTGTTGAAGAATCATCAATTTAAAGGATCAACGGAAACTAGAGACAGAACTTATTCAGATCTCACAAGGCAAACATGAACAATCAGTGCAAAATCTTAAAAAAAATTAGAATGTGTAACACAACTGTGTGAAAGAAATCGCCGGCCAGAGGAGGGGGTTAGGGGTGACACAACAAGGAAGGGGGAAGTGGTCACCGGCCGAATCTATCGTTGGCGGAACACAGCCCCTGCTAGGGTTTCTAAAAGCAGGAGAAGAAAAAATAGGGGGAAAAAAGAAGAAAGAGGAAAGAGAAAGGAGGAGAGAGGGAAGACAGAGGGAGATAGAAAAATAATACACAGCGTATTTAATGGCTTAAAGGTAGGAAGCGGCCATAAATAGATATTTTACTATAAAAATTAAAAGGTAGCTATAGGAGATAATTTTTTAAAAGGGTATTTATTTATAATAAATAAGGTATCAACCTTTGCTATAGGAGGTAAAATTTTAAAAGAAATACTCCTAAACACACGACGAAATTAACATGGTCAAAATATTAAATTGGCCGGTCGGTCGAAATTAATTGCATTCGCTAGTCAACAGTGTATAAAATATGTATATTATACGTATATAATACACATATATACAAAAATTATACATTTTGTTGGCTATTATTTTTGGGAACGACTAAAAATACACCTTTCACAAATAAAATAACATTTGTACTTTTTGGCACTTCGCCATTAATAATTTCCATGTGACCATCACATGCCTAACAGTATGGGTAATAAGGTACCTTAATTTCCTTTTAAAAGATTTTTTTTTTCTTCTTAATATTTTTATTTTGGACAGTCAATAAGTGATGTTACCTATCCATTCCAAACTCAAACAACTTACTAATTTTTTTCGTAGATCATGACTTCTTAAACAGTATTTAAGTATTTTTTCTTAATTTTAAAATATTGTGATATCTAGCAATTTTATACATGCAGTTTCAAGTAATTGATGTCCTAATTTACATAGAAATCAGATACACTGACCCACGGGGGATGCTAATTGTGTTATTGTTCTTGAAACAGAGGAAGCAATGCACAAGACCGCAACAATGTAAAAGTTATTTAGACAATTTCCAAGTTTATAGGGAGTTCATACTTCTTAGTACAAGGACTTGCCCATGAATAAAAACAAGAGAATAGAAGCAGGACAAAGAAAGTTCTACTAATTGTGGTTTCATTTTGATATGAGTTAGGTTTACAAAGTATATATAATAGGAGATATATTTGCGGTATAAACATATTTGTGGGTGGAAGAAGACGTACTTCTATTTTAACTAATCCTCTCTTTTTCAACGATGTATCTTTAACTTAGACCTAAGGTCATCCAACTAATTTTATATTTCACAAAAATCACTTATCTATTATTTATCACTTAAAAGTCACTCAACTTTATATTTATAACTTAAAAACCATTCTGGTTCAAAATCTACAAATATCCAATAAAAATATGACATGGCATTAAATTTAATTAAAAAATCTAACAATAATGCCACATAAGCTTAAATAGAACATATTTAAGTTAGACCCATTTCTTCCTCAGCCGGATTTGACCTATAACCAAAATGGGCTATTAATATTTTGACCATTTGATTTTGTGGTTAATTTGTAGAAAAAGAGGTCTAAGAAATTTAAGAAAAATTAGGTCTTTTGAATTTATCTTTAGGTTGTGGTTGTACGTTTTAGACAAATGTTGTCCCTTCTTTTGTCCAAACTATCCCTATAGGTTGTCTACGATTGCCGTGTATATTGACAACTTCAACTATACAATTTTATTATGGGTATTTCTTGCTGAGCAGTATTTTTGTCTGTTAGTGTTTCCTAATAAGTAACATTTTAGCTTTAATAGAATAGTAATTTGTAAAAATAGGTTCTTATTAGCTTGTTGTTCTTATATGTTAGCGGTACATTTATATATTATGAGAGATTGATATAGTAAAATTTTAACTTCATGAAAAATTATAAACTGATATGAAGGATGCAAAAATTTGGTATTGTGCTAGTTTTGTTCATATTTTTAATGAAACTAGTTTCTCGGCACGTGCGTTGCACGTGTATGTCGAGTCATGTCATAAATTTAATAATTAAACATAAAAAGTAAAGTATAAGTTTCTGTGAATGATCAATGTGAATGCTCACATTATGACTTGTTGATGTCAAGATGATTGGATATCCTTTGAATATCAAAATGAACAATCAAATTTTAATTTGATAATTGTGTTTTATATTATTTCAACTTTATGAGGTACAACCACGCAATAAAGTGAAGATTTTTTAATTTTAACATTAGGGACAAAAACACTCTAAAATTATTTTTTCGGATGTGGTATATGAATATCCTGTATAGTTTTGCTCTTAATTTTAGATAACGTAATTAGGACTTAGGAGTACATGAGAGTTACACTCTCACCAACATGTACAGTAGGACCTTATGGCTGTGATTTTTGTGAAGACTCTTATAGCCTGCCTATTTGGCCAAGCTTCTCCAAAATTAAGTTTTTGGAGAAATAAAGTATTTTTGAGTAGAAGCAGAAGTCGTTTTTGAGAAGTGAAAAAAGTACCATTTTTTTGAAACACTTTTTGAGAAAAATATACGTAGAAATACTTTTTAAAAGTTTGGCCAACTACTAATTGCTGCTGAAAGCTTTTCAGATTAATTAACCAAACACAAATTTGTTCTCACAAAAAATATTTTTTTGAAAAGTACTTTTGGAAAGAAAAAAAATAATTCTCAAAATAAGCTGATTTTAGAAGCTATTTGGTAGGTAACATCGCCAAAGCGTATCATCAGATTTGACTACGAAGGAAGGAACTCGAAGTGAAAGGGCACAGTCTTGTGCAAGGCAACGATAGTTGGCCCTCTATCATCTTCTATCTGGTAGACTTGGTAAAAGGGCCCCGACTTATTTCCAGAATAAGAGTTCGACCGCGGCTTCCCCCTTTTTTTGGGGGGGATCAAGTTCCTTGCCAACTGCCACCTATCGACCCCGACCTCTTGCTGTCATAAAATTGCGTTCTTCGTTCCGTCGTCGATCTTCCAATTTCTTCCGGTATGCCGCTCCGCCAGCAAGGAGAGAAAGAACCAAGTTTTCTGTGGTGATGTCAGAATTTGCACCTATTTGTATCTATTTAGTGATCAGTCCGCTAGTTTCTTTGCTCCCACTCGGTCTTCCTTTTCTATTTTCTTCCAATAGTTCGACCTATCCAGAAAAATTGTCGGCCTACGAATGTGGTTTCGATCCTTCCGGTGATGCCAGAAGTCGTTTTGATATAAGATGTTTGTTGGTCGGCTATTTAAATTAGGAATTTTTACCTCCTATAGCAAAGGTTAACACCTTATTTATTTTAAATAAATACCATTTAAAAAAATTATATTCTATAGATACCTTTTAATGTTTATAGCAAAATATCTAATTTTGGTTACCTCCTACCCCTAAGCCACTAAATATGCTATTCAGTTACACTATTTTCTTTCTCTCTCTACTTTGATACATGTCATTCTCTTCCCCATTCCCTGAAAACACGATGCTCAATCTCAACAAAGATCGTGCCACCAAAAGCCCAAGCAATACCAAGAATACCAACACTGCCACAGATATCGCCGCCATCTTTAGTATCCGACTGATACTTGTACCCAATTACAGTCATTAACTGCCTTTGTGGCATGTGTAATTTTCATTCTCTATTGTCGTCGACAGAAGAAAAGTGACGCTGGTTCGTCTTTGATCTCCAGTAGCATCCTTTCTTATCCCTCCTCAATAACAGACTCTGAAAAGGCTTCACACTATTTCGGAATTCACGTATTTGACTACAATGAACTGCAAGAAGCCACAATCAATTCAACGGAGTTTGGGGCTTTTGGTGGCACTATCTCCAGTAGGGTTTGTTCTTGACGACGGAGTTTGGGGCTGAGCAACTTGATTTTCTGTTAATATATTTCTATAACGTCTCATAAATTTTCGTGATTCATTTTAGAACTATAAAATTCTCCTTGCTCGACTTAATCAGATACAATCGTTGGAAATAGTGAAATTTATGAAAATAATATGATGAATATTTATAAGTGAGTTTGAGTTGTTTAAAAAAAAACTTGAGTTATTGCTTAATTAGTTTTTTATTATTGTATAAAACTAGAGAATTAACAATTGTTTATTTTACATCTGAGTGTATATATGTCTATTTATATTTTCTTGAAATTAAAATTTATATATTGAGGGATAGGAAAAAAATGTCTCTATAAATGGCTAGTGGGCTTAATTTATATATGGTGCATGTTAGTGAGTCAGAAATTAATTTTGAATAATGAATAATAGTGAAGTAGTATAGGCCCATATCTTTTTTGTTTGTTTGTTGAGTACGTGTTAACTAGTGAAGACCTAGGGCATAAAATAAGAGTAAATAATGTCTTAGTTCTTGAAGAGAGTAAAACACACATAAAAAAAAATTACCGCAAGAGGACGTCTGGTTTTGATCAAGAAAAAAGTTAAGAAAAGAAGACAAAAGAAAGCAAGTTAAGGACGTTTGGTTTTGCCCAGGTATTAATTTTGGTATATGGCTTTTGAATTGATTGTAGTCAGTGGTATAGAATATATGAATCAATGGTTATGCCATAATTAGTAGACATTAGTTATATAATGATGGTGGTAATGATGATGTAATGATTGGGGAATTAAATTAATAGCCGGTTTGGCCAAGCTTCTCAAGAGGCCAAAAGTGTTTTTTTCCCAAAAGCGCTTTTCTCCCTAACTTGAGGTGTTTGGCCAAGATTATTTGGGGGGAAAAGGTGCTTTTGGGAAGAAGCAGAAGTAGTTTCAGAGAAGTAGAAAAAAGTAGTTTCTTTCCAAAAGCAGAAGCAGAAGCAGTTTTGGCTTTTCTTCTTACCTAAAATACCCTTAACAAAATGTAGTATATACCAAAATAACCCTTAAACCTAATACTTAGGATTTTAAATTTATAAATATTTTTTCTTATTTTTAGGAAAATTTTCTAATATATAGTGACTTCAGGGGTGAATGCTTTTATATTTGTTGAAGGAATTTTAATATATTTAATTTATATTAAAAGAATTAAGTACTTTTTAATTTTATTTTCATATTTTACTTAAACAAAATGAATTTTTTTTTAATTATTGCATGTAATAACAAAATTTTGAGATTACTTATTTACTTATAATATTAATTATTAAGTAAATCTATTCATGTCCTTATTCGTAATTTGACACTTAAAAGAACTTTCTAAAAAGCTTGGCAAAACACAAATTATTTCTCAAAAGTATTTTTCAGACTGATTAGCCAAACACAAACAGCATCTCTCTAAAAGTACTTTTTTCAAAAGCACTTGGTGTTAATGATGATGTAATGATTGGGGAATTAAATTAAGTATAAGTATAAGTATAAGTTTAAGTGTACTATGTTATGGAAGAATATTTTCCTTACTATTCGGCTTCCGCTATATAGTTTAGGGGACATGATGATTGAGTAATAATGGAAAACTTAATATTATGGACAAAGCTTTGTAATATTGCATTTTGGAGTCAAATAATTTGCACAGGGAATTCGTGGGGATCTATACTTAGTGTCAGCTTAGTTACATTACACATTCATGTAATTAGAATTGAATAATTCAACTCATGTACAACTACAACTATATTAACGAATCATGGAGTCCAGTATGCTCAGGAATCTTTCGAGTTTATTGAGTTTTACATACGCGAGTGTTTAAGAGATTAGTTGAATTGTTAGCGAATCACACATTGAATTTGGTATGATATAAATATGAGATAACTCTGACTAGCATAATTGACATCGTTAATTAATATTTTGCATAAATTGAGGTCATTGGAGGCCGTTTGATCGGTGTTCTAGAAGTCGCAAGGTTGAGAAATTTCTCGTTAGCCAGGTAAGTGAGACTTTAAGCTTTGATACTTATTTTTCTAAAACCCGTTTTAAAAATATATTTTTTCTGTCTGGTCCATGTGTTGGGACAAGCGTGCGCTTGGCAGAGATGGTGGTCTTAGACTAGCCGCAAATATATTATTTTATGAAAAAAAAAGTATTATTTTATAAGTTGTCTGATAGTGTGATACGGCTGTGCGCCATGAGGTTGAGCTTTATAGTTTGATACGGTTGTGCGCCATGATATTGAGTTTGATACGGCTGTGCGCTATGATGTTGAGTTTGATACGGCTGTGCGCCATGATATTGAGTGTGATACGGTCATGCGCCATGATGTTGAGTTTGATACGGCTGTGCACCATGATGTTGAGTTTGATACGACTGTGCGCCATGATATTGGGGCATTATGTATGCCTTTATACATCACCCGAGCATTGTGTGTGCTCTGTTACATATTTAAGGCATTGTGGTGCCGTTGTGGACTTCTGGTGTGTTGGTAAATTTCTTTCACTGCAATTATGATAAGTCCTTAGTGGATATCTTTGTTGGTTAATTCTTAATAACTCCGTTGATACCCGTATATTGAGCTATTGTATAATTACCATATTTACTATATCATAGTGTGTTTGTATTTTCTAACACTTGTTCCAAAGGTATTTAAAGTGGTGGGTCGAGAATCTTACTGGGTTATATTTACGTATAACTTACTCCTTATCTGCATCTCTATGAAGATACCGTTGCAGGAGATAGAGCTAGTGGCTGACGAGTTTGTTCGAGTTGATCCTATTACTAAGGTGAGTCACTGCATTGTTCGTGGAGGCTTTCATTTCAGACTTGCTTAGTTCATATTAGTTATTTCTTTCTTTTTTTGGGTTTGCATATCCGTTAAAAAAACTCATATTACTCTGTTAGATGCTCCTTGGTCTTAGTGTGGGATTTGGGCTAGAGTTTTATTATTTGAGTGATTGTTAGTTTTTCTATCAATTGACTAAATTATTGGGCTATAATCATTAACTCTTTAATTATTAATAATACTTTAGGCCTGCACTTTTCTCTCAGTGTTTGTGTAAATGGTTAAACGTTAGATAAAGGGGTTCACCTGGTAGGTAGTGTTAACTGGATACCAGTTACGTCTAGGGAGTAGTTTGGGACGTAACAAAGTTGGTATTAGAGCGTAGGATTTAAGTCCAGGGTCATGGAGCAGTGTTTAGTAGATTCTTGTTCAGGAGTATGTAGGCGTCCATACTTATGATCTTGAGGCTATTAAGTATTTAGGAAGTTTTTCCCTTCTTTCATTCTTCATTCGTGCATTAAGCTGAATCAACTTTTTTCGTACGATATCGCTTTAACAAATGGCAAGGCCACGTCTATCTTCTCTACTGGAAGACATTTAATTTTGAAGTTTCTAACAATATATGACCGATTGCAAGTGACCTTGAGTATATAAAATATTATGCACATTGGTGATAGTTGAGATTTTATTTGTTTTAAATTTTTGGATAAATCTATTTTCTAAGGAATCTCTAAAAAAAAAATTATATAGGAATTTTAAGAGTTAGTCAAACTTTTAAATATTGAGAATCCACGTGGACAATGAAGTGGTCTGGACTAAGGGTAGGAACTTTGCTTAAGTTAGACTTATTCAACATTCGAGGTTATAAATCCGATTAGGAAAGGAAAAAAAAACTTTATGCTGGAAAGTAAGAAGTATAATAACTTAGTCATATTTAGATTGTTGGGCCTAATGGTGAAGATACTTTGAGAAAAGTATTTATAGAGTTCTCATCTTAATTCATCTTGAAGTAATTCCGTACTATTAGTAATATCATGATGGTAATATTATAAGAGTGATTGAGGCATGACGGTACATAATTCGAATGCATTGAATATGAACATGAAAGTGGTAGTACATGATACATAATGTAATCATTGTGGGTGTCCGTGGATAAATTTTAGCTAGAGATAGAATAAGGTTCAAGTATGAGATTTAATGCACCAACATAGTAAGAGGTTGAATATAGACCTCAGTGCACATGATCATGATTAACTATTAAAGTAAGAATAAGATGTATAGTACTGAGATTGCCATATACTATGATAAGAATAGATGAACCATAAAAGAAGTTTGAGGTATGATTGGTGTGGTTCAAATTTAGCTTTTAGCTTGAATAAGAATTTTTTTGTAATAATAGTTATGTAAAATCAAATGTGGATGTTTGGTTAAATTAAAAAAAAAGGGTGACAATGCTATGGTTAGTAGTTATAATATGAATAATAATGCAATTTTATTGATGAACACATGTGTATTCCTCAGGGCGTCCATTTATAGAGATGGTATAGTGTATATCTATGGGTCAAGTTGGACTCATTCGTGGAATTCAGCACCTCACCTTAATAGTCTTGGAACATGAGTTAAATATGTAAAAGGTGATCATAATCAGAGTGAAAATGACATCCTATTAAATTTTATTGTTACCGTATTATTTTCATTTTTTGGGATATAAAACAAACTTAGTACATTTGTGCGCTTCTATTACTCTCGCTCTCCGTACTAGTTTAGGTGATAACTTATAAAATGAAAATATGACTTTTACTTGAAAAATAATCAGTTAAACGATATTATTAACATATGTTGTGTTCGATAATATATATACTTGAAGAAGATGAGCAATAGGTTACAAGATGATACAGTATATGAGGATAGGGAGAAGATTTGAGTACATAGACGTATCATCTGTGGTTTCAACCCAAGTGGGGGAATCTACTATTCTTTGACCGATCTATCAAACATGTCTAGACACAATTCAAAGTCGACATACACTTAGTATAGTTGAGTTTGAGGTTGTCTTGAGATTCAATTAGACGGTGTCATGTTCCCTTATGCTATATTGCCATGGGGTTTTTTTAGATTCCTCTATTTAGATTGGGCCCAGTGTTGAATATAAAGGATTCACTTGGTATGCCTATAGGCAAAGCTATCTCGCCACTAAAAGTTCTATATATGAGAAAGTAAAAAGCATGGGTTGCATTTATTTATAAATTGAGCCAGTAGTGTTGAGCAACCGACTATTGAATTAGTCTTAATGGTTAATGAATTTTTAAATGTGATTTCAGAGAACTTATCGAGTGTATGAAAAAAAAAGACTTGGTATATCTTTTGTTAAGTTTGGCAGAAATCTTTTGTCCCACATCGGTGGGAAAAGAATGGTTGGGGGGATTTTCCCCCTATAAAAGAAGGCTTAATGTTTAGGATTTAAACACACATCTCATTTGCCTTCTCATCTGTTTAAGGTATTTGTATCTTCTCTCTTTAGTATTATTTCACTTGTATTTTTGGAGTGAAATAAAATATTGGTTGTGTCCGAGGAGTAGGCAAAATTAGTCGAACCTCGTAAATTCTGGTGTTCCCTTTATTGTTGCTTTATTGTCTTATTTATTATTTGGTGGCTGTCATAATTTTTGGTATAGTAGTTGTGACTTATTCACACTATATACATTTGGCTTCCGCAACAATTGGTATCAGAGCCAAGGTACTGTCTAAGTATGTTCTGTGGTTGCAGCATAGTCTGATCTTCCACATCAGAAAAGATTTATCTTGGTAACTGAGTCAAGGTTCTGTCTGAGTATGCTCTGTGGTTGCAGCTTAGTCTGATCTTCCACACCAGAAAGGAAATAATCTTGATTTGTGTCGTCAGCTATTAAATAATATTTGTGTCAAAGATGGGAGACAATAAACAAGAAGAATCTACATCAAGTGTCAACAATACGTCATCATTGGCATCTTCGCTTATGACAAGAATTGTGTCAAATGCGAAATTTGCGGTAGAAATATTTGTCGGGTCCGGACATTTTGGGATGTGGCAAGGCGAGGTTCTAGATGTCCTTTTTCAACAAGGGCTAGATCTGGCCATTGAAGAAAAGAAACCAGATGTTATTGGAGAAGAAGATTGGAGAATTATCAACTGTGTTGTTTGCGGTATCATTCGATCCTACCTTGCTAGAGAGCAGAAATATCCATATACAACGGAAACTTCTGCAAGTAAATTATGGAAAGCACTGGAGGATAAATTTTTGAAGAAAAACAGTCAAAATACCAGAGAATTATCAATCGTGTTGCTTGCGGTACCATTCGATCTTACCTTGCTTGAGAGCAGAAATATCCATACACAAAGGAAACTTCTGCAAGTAAATTATGGAAAGCACTAGAGGATAATTTTTTGAAGAAAAACAGTCAAAATAAATTGTACATGAAGAAGAGACTGTTTCACTTCACCTATGTTCCTGGTACCACGATGAATGAACATATCACCAGTTTCAATAAGTTGGTCACAGATTTGCAAAATATGGATACAACTTATGATGATGGTGACTTGGCCTTAATGTTGTTGGTGTCACTTCCTAATGAGTACGAGCACCTTGAAACTACTCTACTCCATGGAAATGACGAAGTTTCTCTCAGAGAAGTTTGTTCGGCTTTGTACAGCTATGAACAAAGAAAGCGAGAAAAACAGAAGGGCTGAGAAGGAGAAGCACTATTTGTGAGGGGTCGTCCTCAAAATCAAACGAGGACAAAGAATGGAAGATCCAAGTCAAGATCCAGACCCAGCAAAGATGAATGTGCATTTTGTCGAGAAAGAGGGCACTGGAAGAAAGACTGTCCGAAGTTGAAGAATAAGGCCAAATATCATAATGGAAAGGCCATTATGGATTCAAATGTAGCTAATTGTGATGATTCAGACTTCTCATTAGTTACAACAGAGACATTAACATCATCAGACATATGGTTGATGGACTCGGCTTGTAGCCATCATATGTGTCCCAACAGGGACTGGTTTTGTGGAATTTCAAGAAGGAGAATATGGAGTCATCCACACAGCGGATAACAGCCCTCTTACCTTATATGGCATTGGTTCAATACGATTAAGGAACCATGATGGAATGATCAGAACATTGACAGATGTTCGATATGTACCAGATTTGAAGAAGAATCTCATCTCTGTGGGAGCCCTAGAATCAAAAGGGTTCAAAATCATTGCAGAAAATGGAGTGATGAGAGTATGCTCCGGTGCACTAGTGGTAATGAAGGCTAATCGGAAGAATAATAATATGTATCGCTATCGTGGCAGTACAGTTATTGGGACAACGACAGTGACATCCAGTGATGACAAAGAAGCAGAAGCAACCAAGCTATGGCACATGCGCTTGGGACATGCTGGAGGAAAATTCTTGAAAACTCTATCAGATCAAGGATTGTTAAAAGGAGTAAAGGCTTGCAACTTGGAGTTTTGTGAGCGTTGTGTTAAAGGGAAACAGACAAAGGTTAAATTTGGTACAGCGATCCATAATACTAAAGGCATTTTGGATTATGTACACTCTGATGTTTGGGGTCCTTCCAAAACACCTTCATTGGGTGGGAAGCACTATTTTGTAACCTTTGTTGATGATTTTTCTCGAAGAGTGTGGGTGTATACAATGAAAAATAAAGATGAAGTGCTGGGAATTTTTCTCAAATGGAAGACGATGATGGAGAATCAAACAGGCAGGAGGATCAAGTGTATTCGCACAGACAATGGAGGTGAATACAAAAATGATCATTTCAATAAGGTCTGTGAAAATGATGGCATCGTCCGACACTTCACTGTTAGACATACACCACAACAGAATGGAGTGGCAAAACGTATGAACCGGACCTTGATGGAGAAGGTACGGTGTATGTTGTCCAATGCTGGCTTGGGCAAAGAATTTTGGGCTGAGGCAATTACATATGCTTGCCACCTAATTAATCGTCTACCATCTGCTGCTATTGATGGCAAGACACCATTTGAAAAATGGTATGGAAAACCTGCTGTAGATTATAACTCTTTGCACGTGTTTGGCTCAACTGCATATTATCATGTGACGGAGTCAAAATTGGATCCAAGGGAAAGAAGGCTATTTTTATGGGAATTACTTCTGGAGTCAAATGATATCGCTTATGGTGTCCTATGACAAAGAAAGTAATATTCAGCAGGGATGTTACCTTTGATGAATCTGCTATGGTAAATAAGGTAACAGAAGATACCAAACAAAATGAAGGTGCTTCTAAGCAGGTGGAGTTTGAGGGAAAATTTATTTTTCCTACACAAGAAGCAGAGGAGGAAACAAATAAAGATTACCCTCTGGAAGAAGAGCCAGTAGAGGAGATTCCAACTCAGGAACCTCAACAACAACTTGAATTAATAGCAACCAGCAGGCCAAAAAGAACAATAACGAAACCTATTCGTCTCATAGAGACGGTTGCTTGTGCAACCTCAATTGTAGCTGATGATGTTCCTACCACTTATAAAGATGTTGTCAAAAGTTCAGAAGAAGATAAGCGGAGGATTGCCATGAATGATGAAATACAGTCCCTTCATCAGAATCATATATGGAGATTGGCCAATCTCCCGAATGGAAAGAAAGCAATTGGGTGCAAATGGGTATTTGCAAAGAAAGAAGGATTTCCTAACCAAGTAGATGTTCGCTACAAAGCAAGATTGGTGGCCAAAGGATATGCTCAAAAGGAGGGAATTGATTACAATGAAGTGTTTTCTCCAGTTGTAAAACATTCCTCCATTAGAATTATGTTGGCTTTGGTAGCATAATTGAATTTGGAACTAGTTCAGATGGATGTAAAAACTGCATTTTTACATGGAAACTTGGAGGAGGAAATCTACATGACTCAGCCAGAAGGATTCAAAGTTACTGGAAAAGAAAATATGGTGTGCAAACTTGAAAAATCATTGTACGGATTGAAACAATCTTCTAGACAATGGTACAAGCGATTTGACGAGTTTATGTTGCGGCAAGGGTACAAGAGAAGCAAATACGATCATTGTGTGTATTTGCACAAGCTTAAAGATGGTTCCTTTGTATATCTTCTCCTATATGTTGATGATATGTTGATAGCTTCCAAGAATTCGGAAGAAATTGATAAGTTGAAGATTCAACTGAAGAAGGAGTTCGAGATGAAGGATCTGGGTGAGGCAAAGAAAATTCTTGGCATGGAGATAATTAGAGATAGACATTCAAAGAAACTCTGTTTATCTCAGAAAGAATATTTGAAGCGAGTACTACAACGTTTTGGCATAGATGACAAGACTAAGCCAGTTAGTACTCCACTTGCTCCCCATGTTAAGCTAAGTACTACTATGTCGCCAATGGATGAAGCTGAACGAGAGTATATGTCAAAGGTACCATACGCAAATGCTGTTGGTAGCTTGATGTATGCAATGGTTTGCACAAGGCCTGACATTTCACAAGCTGTTGGAGTTATTAGCAGATATATGCACAATCCAGGGAAGGAGCATTGGCAAGCTATGAAGTGGATTCTACGGTATATTCATAATACTGTAGATGTCGGGTTAGTTTTTGAGCAGGAAGACAATCAGTTTGTAGTTGGATATTGTGACTCAGATTTTGCGGGTGATATGGACAAACGAAGATCAACTACTGGTTATGTGTTTACTTTTGCAAAGGCACCAGTTAGTTGGAAGTCTACTTTGCAGTCAACAGTTGCTTTGTCTACAACAGAGGCAGAGTATATGGCTATTACAGAGGCTGTGAAGGAGGCAATTTGGCTTCAAGGATTGCTAAAGGAGCTTGGTGTTGAACAAAAAGGTATCACAATTTTTTGTGATAGTCAAAGTGTTATTCAATTAGCGAAGAACCAAGTTTATCATGCAAGGACGAAGCATATTGATGTTCGGTATCATTTCGTACGAGAAATCATAGAAGAAGGAGGAGTCACAGTGAAGAAAATTCATACTACGGAGAATCCTGCTGATATGCTAACTAAGGTGGTGACTGCGATCAAGTTTCAACATTGTTTGGATTTGATCAACATTGTTGAAAACTAAAGATTGAAGATGAAGACACAACCAAAATTTGTTATTGAGAGAAAATTGAAGATGTGGAATTTTGCCAAGGTGGAGATTTGTTAAGTTTGGCAGAAATCTTTTGTCCCACATCGGTGGGAAAAGAATGGTTGGGGGGATTTTTCCCCTATAAAAGAAGGCTTAATGTTTAGGATTTAAACACACCTCTCATTTGTCTTCTCATCTGTTTAAGGCATTTGTATCTTCTCTCTTTAGTATTATTTCACTTGTATTTTTGGAGTGAAATAAAATATTGGTTGTGTCCGAGGAGTAGGCAAAATTAGCCGAACCTCGTAAATTCTGGTGTTCCCTTTATTGTTGTTTTATTGTCTTATTTATTATTTGGTGGCTGTCATAATTTTTGGTATAGTAGTTGTGACTTATTCACACTATATACATTTGGCTTCCGCAACATCTTTATTCTATATTATAGAATAACTCTGTAGGGTCAAAGGAATTAAAAGAAAAAAATTGTAAGACTTCGGGGTTAGAGGAAACGCTCACTAAAGTAAAATGTGTGTAACCCTGTGAAGGTCACTTGTAAAGATTTGTTAAGCTATAATTTTTTTCTCTAAATTTAGCATGTTTGAAGTCCAAAAATCCATTACGATTAGAGGACGGATCTATAAATTTTATTCCTCAATATTTGCACTGTTAATTGTTAAATCAGAATGTTAGGGACTCGAAACGTTTTCCAAATATGGTTGACTTTAAGAGAAATTAAAAATGGAGCACTGCAGACTTGGTGGTTAGTCTACACATTCATTGAGTAAATTGTGGCCCTAGTTAGGCTGAGATATTGGACCTAGTTTAGTTCGAATTTCTTAGATAACATACTAACCTATGATGCGATATATTTAGTAGATAGTGAAATGACATAGGTATCTGCATTTTCATGTGTGACAAAAATAACAACTTGTGGAATATTCACTTAGAAGTATATGAATATGTTCTAGCGCCGCTGTATATGAGAGTATTTTATAGGGCGTATTGATATGTTCCAGCGCGGCCGTACATAAAAGCGTTATGTGATAGTGTTCAAATATGTTTCAAAATACTTTATGTAAGAATTATGGATGTGTTCCATTGTAGTACCAAGGTTGTGGTGATTATACGTGTTCGAGCGAAATAAATGCATAAGAGAGTATGGATATCCAGTCCCAATACTAGCTGGATAGGTATCCTACAATGAGTGACTCATAATCAGTTGCTTTTAACCGAGTACTTGCATGACAGTAGATTACTAACTAGAGATACAGATCTTGTCGCTTTAGGCTTGATGTGGATGTTGGTGTCATGCTCTATGAGGTTAGTGAATATGGTAAGTCACATTTGTTGGGTCCAAATTTGATTTAGCAAGGCATGGATGATGTTGCATAGAGTACTGGGATGGTTTCAAATATTATAGAGTAGACACAACTCCTATGTTGACAAATAAGATCGTGATTTGGAGTTCATAAAATGTGAAAAGTTTTTTTTGAAGAGTTTCTTAGGTAAGGAGTTATGAGATTTGGATCAGATTGGATTAATAGCATATAAACTTGTTTTGCCTTCGGGACATTGAGTTGTACACTTTGCATTTTATGCATTCATGGTGAGAGGCATATGATTCAGCCAAAGATCCGAAACTAGGTGAAACTTTTGACATAAGAAGGAAGTTCCGTAAACTTAATATTATGGACAAAGCTTTATAATATTGCATTTTGGAGTCAAATAATTTGCACAGGGAATTCGTGGGGATCTATACTTAGTGTCAGCTTAGTTACATTACACATTCATGTAATTAGAATTGAATAATTCAACTCATGTACAACTACAACTATATTAACGAATCATGGAGTCCAGTATGCTCAGGAATCTTTCGAGTTTATTGAGTTTTACATACGCGAGTGTTTAAGAGATTAGTTGAATTGTTAGCGAATCACACATTGAATTTGGTATGATATAAATATGAGATAACTCTGACTAGCATAATTGACATCGTTAATTAATATTTTGCATAAATTGAGGTCATTGGAGGCCGTTTGATCGGTGTTCTAGAAGTCGCAAGGTTGAGAAATTTCTCGTTAGCCAGGTAAGTGAGACTTTAAGCTTTGATACTTATTTTTCTAAAACCCGTTTTAAAAATATATTTTTTCTGTCTGGTCCATGTGTTGGGACAAGCGTGCGCTTGGCAGAGATGGTGGTCTTAGACTAGCCGCAAATATATTATTTTATGAAAAAAAAAGTATTATTTTATAAGTTGTCTGATAATGTGATACGGCTGTGCGCCATGAGGTTGAGCTTTATAGTTTGATACGGTTGTGCGCCATGATATTGAGTTTGATACGGCTGTGCGCTATGATGTTGAGTTTGATACGGCTGTGCGCCATGATATTGAGTGTGATACGGTCATGCGCCATGATGTTGAGTTTGATACGGCTGTGCACCATGATGTTGAGTTTGATACGACTGTGCGCCATGATATTGGGGCATTATGTATGCCTTTATACATCACCCGAGCATTGTGTGTGCTCTGTTACATATTTAAGGCATTGTGGTGCCGTTGTGGACTTCTGGTGTGTTGGTAAATTTCTTTCACTGCAATTATGATAAGTCCTTAGTGGATATCTTTGTTGGTTAATTCTTAATAACTCCGTTGATACTCGTATATTGAGCTATTGTATAATTACCATATTTACTATATCATAGTGTGTTTGTATTTTCTAACACTTGTTCCAAAGGTATTTAAAGTGGTGGGTCGAGAATCTTACTGGGTTATATTTACGTATAACTTACTCCTTATCTGCATCTCTATGAAGATACCGTTGCAGGAGATAGAGCTAGTGGCTGACGAGTTTGTTCGAGTTGATCCTATTACTAAGGTGAGTCACTGCATTGTTCGTGGAGGCTTTCATTTCAGACTTGCTTAGTTCATATTAGTTATTTCTTTCTTTTTTTGGGTTTGCATATCCGTTAAAAAAACTCATATTACTCTGTTAGATGCTCCTTGGTCTTAGTGTGGGATTTGGGCTAGAGTTTTATTATTTGAGTGATTGTTAGTTTTTCTATCAATTGACTAAAGTATTGGGCTATAATCATTAACTCTTTAATTATTAATAATACTTTAGGCCTGCACTTTTCTCTCAGTGTTTGTGTAAATGGTTAAACGTTAGATAAAGGGGTTCACCTGGTAGGTAGTGTTAACTGGGTACCAGTTACGTCTAGGGAGTAGTTTGGGACGTAACAAAGTTGGTATTAGAGCGTAGGATTTAAGTCCAGGGTCATGGAGCAGTGTTTAGTAGATTCTTGTTCAGGAGTATGTAGGCGTCCATACTTATGATCTTGAGGCTATTAAGTATTTAGGAAGTTTTTCCCTTCTTTCATTCTTCATTCGTGCATTAAGCTGAATCAACTTTTTTCGTACGATATCGCTTTAACAAATGGCAAGGCCACGTCTATCTTCTCTACTGGAAGACATTTAATTTTGAAGTTTCTAACAATATATGACCGATTGCAAGTGACCTTGAGTATATAAAATATTATGCACATTGGTGATAGTTGAGATTTTATTTGTTTTAAATTTTTGGATAAATCTATTTTCTAAGGAATCTCTACAAAAAAAAATTATATAGGAATTTTAAGAGTTAGTCAAACTTTTAAATATTGAGAATCCACGTGGACAATGAAGTGGTCTGGACTAAGGGTAGGAACTTTGCTTAAGTTAGACTTATTCAACATTCGAGGTTATAAATCCGATTAGGAAAGGAAAAAAAAACTTTATGCTGGAAAGTAAGAAGTATAATAACTTAGTCATATTTAGATTGTTGGGCCTAATGGTGAAGATACTTTGAGAAAAGTATTTATAGAGTTCTCATCTTAATTCATCTTGAAGTAATTCCGTACTATTAGTAATATCATGATGGTAATATTATAAGAGTGATTGAGGCATGACGGTACATAATTCGAATGCATTGAATATGAACATGAAAGTGGTAGTACATGATACATAATGTAATCATTGTGGGTGTCCGTGGATAAATTTTAGCTAGAGATAGAATAAGGTTCAAGTATGAGATTTAATGCACCAACATAGTAAGAGGTTGAATATAGACCTCAGTGCACATGATCATGATTAACTATTAAAGTAAGAATAAGATGTATAGTACTGAGATTGCCATATACTATGATAAGAATAGATGAACCATAAAAGAAGTTTGAGGTATGATTGGTGTGGTTCAAATTTAGCTTTTAGCTTGAATAAGAATTTTTTTGTAATAATAGTTATGTAAAATCAAATGTGGATGTTTGGTTAAATTAAAAAAAAAGGGTGACAATGCTATGGTTAGTAGTTATAATATGAATAATAATGCAATTTTATTGATGAACACATGTGTATTCCTCAGGGCGTCCATTTATAGAGATGGTATAGTGTATATCTATGGGTCAAGTTGGACTCATTCGTGGAATTCAGCGCCTCACCTTAATAGTCTTGGAACATGAGTTAAATATGTAAAAGGTGATCATAATCAGAGTGAAAATGACATCCTATTAAATTTTATTGTTACCGTATTATTTTCATTTTTTGGGATATAAAACAAACTTAGTACATTTGTGCGCTTCTATTACTCTCGCTCTCCGTACTAGTTTAGGTGATAACTTATAAAATGAAAATATGACTTTTACTTGAAAAATAATCAGTTAAACGATATTATTAACATATGTTGTGTTCGATAATATATATACTTGAAGAAGATGAGCAATAGGTTACAAGATGATACAGTATATGAGGATAGGGAGAAGATTTGAGTACATAGACGTATCATCTGTGGTTTCAACCCAAGTGGGGGAATCTACTATTCTTTGACCGATCTATCAAACATGTCTAGACACAATTCAAAGTCGACATACACTTAGTATAGTTGAGTTTGAGGTTGTCTTGAGATTCAATTAGACGGTGTCATGTTCCCTTATGCTATATTGCCATGGGATTTTTTTAGATTCCTCTATTTAGATTGGGCCCAGTGTTGAATATAAAGGATTCACTTGGTATGCCTATAGGCAAAGCTATCTCGCCACTAAAAGTTCTATATATGAGAAAGTAAAAAGCATGGGTTGCATTTATTTATAAATTGAGCCAGTAGTGTTGAGCAACCGACTATTGAATTAGTCTTAATGGTTAATGAATTTTTAAATGTGATTTCAGAGAACTTATCGAGTGTACGAAAAAAAAAGACTTGGTATATCTTTTGTTATGTTTGGCAGAAATCTTTTGTCCCACATCGGTGGGAAAAGAATGGTTGGGGGGATTTTCCCCCTATAAAAGAAGGCTTAATGTTTAGGATTTAAACACACATCTCATTTGCCTTCTCATCTGTTTAAGGCATTTGTATCTTCTCTCTTTAGTATTATTTCACTTGTATTTTTGGAGTGAAATAAAATATTGGTTGTGTCCGAGGAGTAGGCAAAATTAGTCGAACCTCGTAAATTCTGGTGTTCCCTTTATTGTTGCTTTATTGTCTTATTTATTATTTGGTGGCTGTCATAATTTTTGGTATAGTAGTTGTGACTTATTCACACTATATACATTTGGCTTCCGCAACAATTGGTATCAGAGCCAAGGTACTGTCTAAGTATGTTCTGTGGTTGCAGCATAGTCTGATCTTCCACATCAGAAAAGATTTATCTTGGTAACTGAGTCAAGGTTCTGTCTGAGTATGCTCTGTGGTTGCAGCTTAGTCTGATCTTCCACACCAGAAAGGAAATAATCTTGATTTGTGTCGTCAGCTATTAAATAATATTTGTGTCAAAGATGGGAGACAATAAACAAGAAGAATCTACATCAAGTGTCAACAATACGTCATCATTGGCATCTTCGCTTATGACAAGAATTGTGTCAAATGCGAAATTTGCGGTAGAAATATTTGTCGGGTCCGGACATTTTGGGATGTGGCAAGGCAAGGTTCTAGATGTCCTTTTTCAACAAGGGCTAGATCTGGCCATTGAAGAAAAGAAACCAGATGTTATTGGAGAAGAAGATTGGAGAATTATCAACTGTGTTGTTTGCGGTATCATTCGATCCTACCTTGCTAGAGAGCAGAAATATCCATATACAACGGAAACTTCTGCAAGTAAATTATGGAAAGCACTGGAGGATAAATTTTTGAAGAAAAACAGTCAAAATACCAGAGAATTATCAACCGTGTTGCTTGCGGTACCATTCGATCTTACCTTGCTTGAGAGCAGAAATATCCATACACAAAGGAAACTTCTGCAAGTAAATTATGGAAAGCACTAGAGGATAAATTTTTGAAGAAAAACAGTCAAAATAAATTGTACATGAAGAAGAGACTGTTTCACTTCACCTATGTTCCTGGTACCACGATGAATGAACATATCACCAGTTTCAATAAGTTGGTCACAGATTTGCAAAATATGGATACAACTTATGATGATGGTGACTTGGCCTTAATGTTGTTGGTGTCACTTCCTAATGAGTACGAGCACCTTGAAACTACTCTACTCCATGGAAATGACGAAGTTTCTCTCAGAGAAGTTTGTTCGGCTTTGTACAGCTATGAACAAAGAAAGCGAGAAAAACAGAAGGGCTGAGAAGGAGAAGCACTATTTGTGAGGGGTCGTCCTCAAAATCAAACGAGGACAAAGAATGGAAGATCCAAGTCAAGATCCAGACCCAGCAAAGATGAATGTGCATTTTGTCGAGAAAGAGGGCACTGGAAGAAAGACTGTCCGAAGTTGAAGAATAAGGCCAAATATCATAATGGAAAGGCCATTATGGATTCAAATGTAGCTAATTGTGATGATTCAGACTTCTCATTAGTTACAACAGAGACATTAACATCATCAGACATATGGTTGATGGACTCGGCTTGTAGCCATCATATGTGTCCCAACAGGGACTGGTTTTGTGGAATTTCAAGAAGGAGAATATGGAGTCATCCACACAGCGGATAACAGCCCTCTTACCTTATATGGCATTGGTTCAATACGATTAAGGAACCATGATGGAATGATCAGAACATTGACAGATGTTCGATATGTACCAGATTTGAAGAAGAATCTCATCTCTGTGGGAGCCCTAGAATCAAAAGGGTTCAAAATCATTGCAGAAAATGGAGTGATGAGAATATGCTCCGGTGCACTAGTGGTAATGAAGGCTAATCGGAAGAATAATAATATGTATCGCTATCGTGGCAGTACAGTTATTGGGACAGCGACAGTGACATCCAGTGATGACAAAGAAGCAGAAGCAACCAAGCTATGGCACATGCGCTTGGGACATGCTGGAGGAAAATTCTTGAAAACTCTATCAGATCAAGGATTGTTAAAAGGAGTAAAGGCTTGCAACTTGGAGTTTTGTGAGCGTTGTGTTAAAGGGAAACAGACAAAGGTTAAATTTGGTACAGCGATCCATAATACTAAAGGCATTTTGGATTATGTACACTCTGATGTTTGGGGTCCTTCCAAAACACCTTCATTGGGTGGGAAGCACTATTTTGTAACCTTTGTTGATGATTTTTCTCGAAGAGTGTGGGTGTATACAATGAAAAATAAAGATGAAGTGGTGGGAATTTTTCTCAAATGGAAGACGATGGTGGAGAATCAAACAGGCAGGAGGATCAAGTGTATTCGCACAGACAATGGAGGTGAATACAAAAATGATCATTTCAATAAGGTCTGTGAAAATGATGGCATCGTCCGACACTTCACTGTTAGACATACACCACAACAGAATGGAGTGGCAAAACGTATGAACCGGACCTTGATGGAGAAGGTACGGTGTATGTTGTCCAATGCTGGCTTGGGCAAAGAATTTTGGGCTGAGGCAATTACATATGCTTGCCACCTAATTAATCATCTACCATCTGCTGCTATTGATGGCAAGACACCATTTGAAAAATGGTATGGAAAACCTGCTGTAGATTATAACTCTTTGCACGTGTTTGGCTCAACTGCATATTATCATGTGACGGAGTCAAAATTGGATCCAAGGGAAAGAAGGCTATTTTTATGGGAATTACTTCTGGAGTCAAAGGATATCGCTTATGGTGTCCTATGACAAAGAAAGTAATATTCAGCAGGGATGTTACCTTTGATGAATCTGCTATGGTAAATAAGGTAACAGAAGATACCAAACAAAATGAAGGTGCTTCTAAGCAGGTGGAGTTTGAGGGAAAATTTATTTTTCCTACACAAGAAGCAGAGGAGGAAACAAATAAAGATTACCTTCTGGAAGAAGAGCCAGTAGAGGAGATTCCAACTCAGGAACCTCAACAACAACTTGAATTAATAGCAACCAGCAGGCCAAAAAGAACAATAACGAAACCTATTCGTCTCATAGAGACGGTTGCTTGTGCAACCTCAATTGTAGCTGATGATGTTCCTACCACTTATAAAGATGTTGTCAAAAGTTCAGAAGAAGATAAGCGGAGGATTGCCATGAATGATGAAATACAGTCCCTTCATCAGAATCATATATGGAGATTGGCCAATCTCCCGAATGGAAAGAAAGCAATTGGGTGCAAATGGGTATTTGCAAAGAAAGAAGGATTTCCTAACCAAGTAGATGTTCGCTACAAAGCAAGATTGGTGGCCAAAGGATATGCTCAAAAGGAGGGAATTGATTACAATGAAGTGTTTTCTCCAGTTGTAAAACATTCCTCCATTAGAATTATGTTGGCTTTGGTAGCATAATTGAATTTGGAACTAGTTCAGATGGATGTAAAAACTGCATTTTTACATGGAAACTTGGAGGAGGAAATCTACATGACTCAGCCAGAAGGATTCAAAGTTACTGGAAAAGAAAATATGGTGTGCAAACTTAAAAAATCATTGTACGGATTGAAACAATCTTCTAGACAATGGTACAAGCGATTTGACGAGTTTATGTTGCGGCAAGGGTACAAGAGAAGCAAATACGATCATTGTGTGTATTTGCACAAGCTTAAAGATGGTTCCT
Source organism: Nicotiana tabacum (assembly GCF_000715075.1). NCBI lineage: Eukaryota > Viridiplantae > Streptophyta > Magnoliopsida > Solanales > Solanaceae > Nicotiana > Nicotiana tabacum. The sequence goes on along the minus strand of NC_134082.1, from coordinate 176,837,057 downwards.
TTGTATATCTTCTCCTATATGTTGATGATATGTTGATAGCTTCCAAGAATTCGGAAGAAATTGATAAGTTGAAGATTCAACTGAAGAAGGAGTTCGAGATGAAGGATCTGGGTGAGGCAAAGAAAATTCTTGGCATGGAGATAATTAGAGATAGACATTCAAAGAAACTCTGTTTATCTCAGAAAGAATATTTGAAGCGAGTACTACAACGTTTTGGCATAGATGACAAGACTAAGCCAGTTAGTACTCCACTTGCTCCCCATGTTAAGCTAAGTACTACTATGTCGCCAATGGATGAAGCTGAACGAGAGTATATGTCAAAGGTACCATACGCAAATGCTGTTGGTAGCTTGATGTATGCAATGGTTTGCACAAGGCCTGACATTTCACAAGCTGTTGGAGTTATTAGCAGATATATGCACAATCCAGGGAAGGAGCATTGGCAAGCTATGAAGTGGATTCTACGGTATATTCATAATACTGTAGATGTCGGGTTAGTTTTTGAGCAGGAAGACAATCAGTTTGTAGTTGGATATTGTGACTCAGATTTTGCGGGTGATATGGACAAACGAAGATCAACTACTGGTTATGTGTTTACTTTTGCAAAGGCACCAGTTAGTTGGAAGTCTACTTTGCAGTCAACAGTTGCTTTGTCTACAACAGAGGCAGAGTATATGGCTATTACAGAGGCTGTGAAGGAGGCAATTTGGCTTCAAGGATTGCTAAAGGAGCTTGGTGTTGAACAAAAAGGTATCACAATTTTTTGTGATAGTCAAAGTGTTATTCAATTAGCGAAGAACCAAGTTTATCATGCAAGGACGAAGCATATTGATGTTCGGTATCATTTCGTACGAGAAATCATAGAAGAAGGAGGAGTCACAGTGAAGAAAATTCATACTACGGAGAATCCTGCTGATATGCTAACTAAGGTGGTGACTGCGATCAAGTTTCAACATTGTTTGGATTTGATCAACATTGTTGAACACTAAAGATTGAAGATGAAGACACAACCAAAATTTGTTATTGAGAGAAAATTGAAGATGTAGAATTTTGCCAAGGTGGAGATTTGTTAAGTTTGGCAGAAATCTTTTGTCCCACATCGGTGGGAAAAGAATGGTTGGGGGGATTTTCCCCCTATAAAAGAAGGCTTAATGTTTAGGATTTAAACACACCTCTCATTTGTCTTCTCATCTGTTTAAGGCATTTGTATCTTCTCTCTTTAGTATTATTTCACTTGTATTTTTGGAGAGAAATAAAATATTGGTTGTGTCCGAGGAGTAGGCAAAATTAGCCGAACCTCGTAAATTCTGGTGTTCCCTTTATTGTTGTTTTATTGTCTTATTTATTATTTGGTGGCTGTCATAATTTTTGGTATAGTAGTTGTGACTTATTCACACTATATACATTTGGCTTCCGCAACATCTTTATTCTATATTATAGAATAACTCTGTAGGGTCAAAGGAATTAAAAGAAAAAAATTGTAAGACTTCGGGGTTAGAGGAAACGCTCACTAAAGTAAAATGTGTGTAACCCTGTGAAGGTCACTTGTAAAGATTTGTTAAGCTATAATTTTTTTCTCTAAATTTAGCATGTTTGAAGTCCAAAAATCCATTACGATTAGAGGACGGATCTATAAATTTTATTCCTCAATATTTGCACTGTTAATTGTTAAATCAGAATGTTAGGGACTCGAAACGTTTTCCAAATATGGTTGACTTTAAGAGAAATTAAAAATGGAGCACTGCAGACTTGGTGGTTAGTCTACACATTCATTGAGTAAATTGTGGCCCTAGTTAGGCTGAGATATTGGACCTAGTTTAGTTCGAATTTCTTAGATAACATACTAACCTATGATGCGATATATTTAGTAGATAGTGAAATGACATAGGTATCTGCATTTTCATGTGTGACAAAAATAACAACTTGTGGAATATTCACTTAGAAGTATATGAATATGTTCTAGCGCCGCTGTATATGAGAGTATTTTATAGGGCGTATTGATATGTTCCAGCGCGGCCGTACATAAAAGCGTTATGTGATAGTGTTCAAATATGTTTCAAAATACTTTATGTAAGAATTATGGATGTGTTCCATTGTAGTACCAAGGTTGTGGTGATTATACGTGTTCGAGCGAAATAAATGCATAAGAGAGTATGGATATCCAGTCCCAATACTAGCTGGATAGGTATCCTACAATGAGTGACTCATAATCAGTTGCTTTTAACCGAGTACTTGCATGACAGTAGATTACTAACTAGAGATACAGATCTTGTCGCTTTAGGCTTGATGTGGATGTTGGTGTCATGCTCTATGAGGTTAGTGAATATGGTAAGTCACATTTGTTGGGTCCAAATTTGATTTAGCAAGGCATGGATGATGTTGCATAGAGTACTGGGATGGTTTCAAATATTATAGAGTAGACACAACTCCTATGTTGACAAATAAGATCGTGATTTGGAGTTCATAAAATGTGAAAAGTTTTTTTTGAAGAGTTTCTTAGGTAAGGAGTTATGAGATTTGGATCAGATTGGATTAATAGCATATAAACTTGTTTTGCCTTCGGGACATTGAGTTGTACACTTTGCATTTTATGCATTCATGGTGAGAGGCATATGATTCAGCCAAAGATCCGAAACTAGGTGAAACTTTTGACATAAGAAGGAAGTTCCGTAAACTTAATATTATGGACAAAGCTTTATAATATTGCATTTTGGAGTCAAATAATTTGCACAGGGAATTCGTGGGGATCTATACTTAGTGTCAGCTTAGTTACATTACACATTCATGTAATTAGAATTGAATAATTCAACTCATGTACAACTACAACTATATTAACGAATCATGGAGTCCAGTATGCTCAGGAATCTTTCGAGTTTATTGAGTTTTACATACGCGAGTGTTTAAGAGATTAGTTGAATTGTTAGCGAATCACACATTGAATTTGGTATGATATAAATATGAGATAACTCTGACTAGCATAATTGACATCGTTAATTAATATTTTGCATAAATTGAGGTCATTGGAGGCCGTTTGATCGGTGTTCTAGAAGTCGCAAGGTTGAGAAATTTCTCGTTAGCCAGGTAAGTGAGACTTTAAGCTTTGATACTTATTTTTCTAAAACCCGTTTTAAAAATATATTTTTTCTGTCTGGTCCATGTGTTGGGACAAGCGTGCGCTTGGCAGAGATGGTGGTCTTAGACTAGCCGCAAATATATTATTTTATGAAAAAAAAAGTATTATTTTATAAGTTGTCTGATAATGTGATACGGCTGTGCGCCATGAGGTTGAGCTTTATAGTTTGATACGGTTGTGCGCCATGATATTGAGTTTGATACGGCTGTGCGCTATGATGTTGAGTTTGATACGGCTGTGCGCCATGATATTGAGTGTGATACGGTCATGCGCCATGATGTTGAGTTTGATACGGCTGTGCACCATGATGTTGAGTTTGATACGACTGTGCGCCATGATATTGGGGCATTATGTATGCCTTTATACATCACCCGAGCATTGTGTGTGCTCTGTTACATATTTAAGGCATTGTGGTGCCGTTGTGGACTTCTGGTGTGTTGGTAAATTTCTTTCACTGCAATTATGATAAGTCCTTAGTGGATATCTTTGTTGGTTAATTCTTAATAACTCCGTTGATACTCGTATATTGAGCTATTGTATAATTACCATATTTACTATATCATAGTGTGTTTGTATTTTCTAACACTTGTTCCAAAGGTATTTAAAGTGGTGGGTCGAGAATCTTACTGGGTTATATTTACGTATAACTTACTCCTTATCTGCATCTCTATGAAGATACCGTTGCAGGAGATAGAGCTAGTGGCTGACGAGTTTGTTCGAGTTGATCCTATTACTAAGGTGAGTCACTGCATTGTTCGTGGAGGCTTTCATTTCAGACTTGCTTAGTTCATATTAGTTATTTCTTTCTTTTTTTGGGTTTGCATATCCGTTAAAAAAACTCATATTACTCTGTTAGATGCTCCTTGGTCTTAGTGTGGGATTTGGGCTAGAGTTTTATTATTTGAGTGATTGTTAGTTTTTCTATCAATTGACTAAAGTATTGGGCTATAATCATTAACTCTTTAATTATTAATAATACTTTAGGCCTGCACTTTTCTCTCAGTGTTTGTGTAAATGGTTAAACGTTAGATAAAGGGGTTCACCTGGTAGGTAGTGTTAACTGGGTACCAGTTACGTCTAGGGAGTAGTTTGGGACGTAACAAAGTTGGTATTAGAGCGTAGGATTTAAGTCCAGGGTCATGGAGCAGTGTTTAGTAGATTCTTGTTCAGGAGTATGTAGGCGTCCATACTTATGATCTTGAGGCTATTAAGTATTTAGGAAGTTTTTCCCTTCTTTCATTCTTCATTCGTGCATTAAGCTGAATCAACTTTTTTCGTACGATATCGCTTTAACAAATGGCAAGGCCACGTCTATCTTCTCTACTGGAAGACATTTAATTTTGAAGTTTCTAACAATATATGACCGATTGCAAGTGACCTTGAGTATATAAAATATTATGCACATTGGTGATAGTTGAGATTTTATTTGTTTTAAATTTTTGGATAAATCTATTTTCTAAGGAATCTCTACAAAAAAAAATTATATAGGAATTTTAAGAGTTAGTCAAACTTTTAAATATTGAGAATCCACGTGGACAATGAAGTGGTCTGGACTAAGGGTAGGAACTTTGCTTAAGTTAGACTTATTCAACATTCGAGGTTATAAATCCGATTAGGAAAGGAAAAAAAAACTTTATGCTGGAAAGTAAGAAGTATAATAACTTAGTCATATTTAGATTGTTGGGCCTAATGGTGAAGATACTTTGAGAAAAGTATTTATAGAGTTCTCATCTTAATTCATCTTGAAGTAATTCCGTACTATTAGTAATATCATGATGGTAATATTATAAGAGTGATTGAGGCATGACGGTACATAATTCGAATGCATTGAATATGAACATGAAAGTGGTAGTACATGATACATAATGTAATCATTGTGGGTGTCCGTGGATAAATTTTAGCTAGAGATAGAATAAGGTTCAAGTATGAGATTTAATGCACCAACATAGTAAGAGGTTGAATATAGACCTCAGTGCACATGATCATGATTAACTATTAAAGTAAGAATAAGATGTATAGTACTGAGATTGCCATATACTATGATAAGAATAGATGAACCATAAAAGAAGTTTGAGGTATGATTGGTGTGGTTCAAATTTAGCTTTTAGCTTGAATAAGAATTTTTTTGTAATAATAGTTATGTAAAATCAAATGTGGATGTTTGGTTAAATTAAAAAAAAAGGGTGACAATGCTATGGTTAGTAGTTATAATATGAATAATAATGCAATTTTATTGATGAACACATGTGTATTCCTCAGGGCGTCCATTTATAGAGATGGTATAGTGTATATCTATGGGTCAAGTTGGACTCATTCGTGGAATTCAGCGCCTCACCTTAATAGTCTTGGAACATGAGTTAAATATGTAAAAGGTGATCATAATCAGAGTGAAAATGACATCCTATTAAATTTTATTGTTACCGTATTATTTTCATTTTTTGGGATATAAAACAAACTTAGTACATTTGTGCGCTTCTATTACTCTCGCTCTCCGTACTAGTTTAGGTGATAACTTATAAAATGAAAATATGACTTTTACTTGAAAAATAATCAGTTAAACGATATTATTAACATATGTTGTGTTCGATAATATATATACTTGAAGAAGATGAGCAATAGGTTACAAGATGATACAGTATATGAGGATAGGGAGAAGATTTGAGTACATAGACGTATCATCTGTGGTTTCAACCCAAGTGGGGGAATCTACTATTCTTTGACCGATCTATCAAACATGTCTAGACACAATTCAAAGTCGACATACACTTAGTATAGTTGAGTTTGAGGTTGTCTTGAGATTCAATTAGACGGTGTCATGTTCCCTTATGCTATATTGCCATGGGATTTTTTTAGATTCCTCTATTTAGATTGGGCCCAGTGTTGAATATAAAGGATTCACTTGGTATGCCTATAGGCAAAGCTATCTCGCCACTAAAAGTTCTATATATGAGAAAGTAAAAAGCATGGGTTGCATTTATTTATAAATTGAGCCAGTAGTGTTGAGCAACCGACTATTGAATTAGTCTTAATGGTTAATGAATTTTTAAATGTGATTTCAGAGAACTTATCGAGTGTACGAAAAAAAAAGACTTGGTATATCTTTTGTTAAGTTTGGCAGAAATCTTTTGTCCCACATCGGTGGGAAAAGAATGGTTGGGGGGATTTTCCCCCTATAAAAGAAGGCTTAATGTTTAGGATTTAAACACACATCTCATTTGCCTTCTCATCTGTTTAAGGCATTTGTATCTTCTCTCTTTAGTATTATGCATTCATGGTGAGAGGCATATGATTCAGCCAAAGATCCGAAACTAGGTGAAACTTTTGACATAAGAAGGAAGTTCCGTAAACTTAATATTATGGACAAAGCTAGTTAAAGTGGAACAAGGTTGCTTACGTAGGAGTGTTATACTGAACATCCGATAGAGAAGGAGTTTGAGGCACATATGCAGAGTAAGTACATGCAGTTGTTAAGGATATCGGGTATACTTTGTAACACGTTCGAGGACGAACACCTATTTAAGTGGGAGAGAGTATAACATCTCGTAAATTTTCGTGACTCATTTTAGAACTATAAAATTCTCCTTGCTTGACTTAATCAGATATAGTCGTTGGAAATAGTGAAATTTATGAAAATAATATTATGAATATTTATAAGTGAGTTTGAATTGTTTAAAAAAAACTTGAGTTATAGCTTAATTAATTTTTTTTATTAGTGTATACAACTAGAGAATTAACAATTGTTTATTTTACATCTGAGTGCATAGATATCTATTTATATTTTCTTGAAATTAAAATTTATATATTGAGGGATAGAAAAAAAATGTCTCTATAAGTGGCTAGTGGGCTTAATTTATAAATGGTGCATATTAGTGAGTCAGAAATTAATTTTGAATAATGAATAATAATGAAGTAGTATAGGCCCATATATTTTTTGTTTGTTTGTTGAGTACGTGTTAACTAGTGAAGACCTAGGGCATAAAATAAGAGTAAATAATGTTTTAGTTCTTGAAGAGAGTAAAATACACATAAAGAAAAATTGCCGCAAGAGGGCGTCTGGTTTTGATCAAGAAAAAAGTTAAGAAAAGAAGACAAAACAAAACAAGTTAAGGATGTTTGGTTTTGCCCAGGTATTAATTTTAGTATATGGCTTTTGAATTGATTGTGGTCAGTGGTATAGAATATATGAATTAGTGGTTATGCCATAATTAGTAGACATTAGTTATATAATGATGGTGGTAATGATGATGTAATGATTGGGGAATTTAAATTAAGTATAAGTTTAAGTGTACTATGTTGTGGAAGAATATTTTCCTTACTGGTTAGGCTTCCGCTATATAGTTTAGGGGACATGATGATTGAGTAATAATGGAAAACTTAATATTATGGACAAAGCTTTATAATATTGCATTTTGGAGTCAAATAATTTGCACAGGGAATTCGTGGGGATCTATACTTAGTATCAGTTTAGTTACATTACATATTCATGTAATTAGAATTGAATAATTCAACTCATGTATAACTACAACTATATTAACGAGTCATGGAGTCCAGTATGCTCAGGAATCTTTCGAGTTTATTGAGTTTTACATACGCGAGTGTTTAAGAGATTAGTTGAATTGTTAGCGAATCACGCTTTGAATTTGGTATGATATAAATATGAGATAACTCTGACTAGCATAATTGACATCGTTAATTAATATTTCACATATTTTGAGGTCATTGGAGGCCATTTGATCTGTGTTCTAGAAGTCGCAAGGTTGAGAAATTTCTCGTTAGCCAGGTAAGCGAGACTTTAAGATTTGATACTTGCTTTTCTAAAACCTGCTTTAAAAATGTATTTTCTCTGCCTGGTCCATGTGTTGGGACAAACGTGTGCTTGACAGAGATAGTGGTCTTAGACTAGCCGCAAATATATTATTTTATGAAAAAAAAAGTATGATTTTATAAGTTGTTTGATAGTGTAATGCAGTTGTGTGCCATGAGGTTGAGTTTTATAGTTTGATACGGTTGTGCGCCATGATATTGGGTTTTATACGGCTGTGCGTCATGATGTTGAGTTTGATACGGTTGTGCGCCATGATATTGAGTTTGATACGGCTGTGCGCCATGATGTTGAGTTTGATACGGTTGTGGGCCATAATGTTGAGTTTGATACGGCTGTGCACCATGATGTTGAGTTTGATACGGTTGTGCGCCATAATGTTGAGTTTGATACGGCTGTGCGCCATGATGTTGAGTTTGATACGGCTGTGTGCCATGATTTTGGGGCATTGTGTATGCCTTTGTACATCACCCGAGCATTGTGTGTGCTCTGTTACATATTTAAGGCATTGTGGTGCCGTTGTGGACTTCTGGTGTGTTGGTAAATTTCTTTCACTGCAATTATGATAAGTCCTTAGTGGATATCTTTGTTGGTTAATTCTTAATAACTCCGTTGATACTCGTATATTGAGCTATTGTATAATTACCATATTTACTATATCATAGTGTGTTTGTATTTTCTAACACTTGTTCCAGAGGTATTTAAAATGGCAGGTCGAAGATCTTACTAGGTTATATTTACGTATAACTTACTCCTTATCTGCATCTCTATGCAGATACCGTTGCATGAGATAGAGCTAGTGGCTGACGAGTTTGTTCGAGTGGATCCTATTACTTAGGTGAGCCACCGCATTGTTCGTGGAGGCTTTCATTTCAGACTTGCTTAGTTCGTATTAGTTATTTCTTTTTCTTTTTTTTTTGGGTTTGCATACCCGTCAATAAAACTCATATTACTCTGTTAGATGCTCTTTGGTCTTAGTGTGGGATTTGGGCTAGAGTTTTATTATTTGAGTGATTGTTGGTTTTTCTATCAATTGACTAAAGTATTGGGCGATAATCATTACTTCTTTAATTATTAATAATACTTTAGGCCTGCACTTTTCTCTCAGTGTTTGTGTAAATGGTTAAACGTTAGATAAAAGGGTTCACCTGGTAGGTGGTGTTAGTTGGGCGACAGTTACGTCTGGGAGGTAGTTTGGGCGTGACAATTTCAATGTATTTTCTACATATCACTCTGTATTTTTATGTATTTCATTGTATTCATTGTTTTTTTAAAATTATAATTCAATGTATCTCGTTGTATTTCATTGTATTCACTATCTTTTTTTCAATTACATTTCAATGTATCCCGCTGTATTCTATGTATTTCCTTGTATTCACTGTCCTACTCTATGCCATGAATGTATTCATATATTTTTTTTAATTAATATAATTTATTTATTTAGATGTATTATATAATTTATCTGAAGATTGCTATATTTTTGGGGTATTTTCCAGTTGAGAATCTTTTTAATAACTGAAAATACAAAATTTGTGTGTTATAATTGAGTTTGTTGAGTTATATTAGGAGTCTATTATGTTAATTGGTTCACTTTCTGTTTAAAAACAGTGTAATCCCCTGTTTAACGTCGTGAATACAGTCGAATACAATAAGTTGTCCAGTTGTAATCTCATATTTTACGCCATGATACAGTCGAATACACTCGATACAACAACTAATTTGTGATGACCCAAAAGGTCATCACTTGCTTTTAAATTAAATTTTGTATTTTTTGAGGCCTTGAAAACCTCATTTAGCATCACCTCGATTTTCATGCGCAGTCTAGGCGCGTAGCCGAAAAGCTTATATGTGAAAATCTGTGAAAAATGATAAATTTTGATTATAAAATGAATAAATTTGTCTTCGATCAACGTTTTAGATAAACGGACCCGGACCCATGATTCGATGGTCCCGGAGGGTTCGTAGGAAAATATGGGACTTGCGCTTATGCCCGAAATCGAATTCCAAGGTCCCAGCCCGAGAAATGAATTTTTTAAATAAAATTATTTTCTGAAATTGTTTAACAGAATTTGAAATGAATTTCGATTAGAACATGTTGGTATCGGGCTCGTATTTTGGGTCTGACGCCCGGTACAGGTCTTATATGTGATTTAAAATAACTCTGTGAAGTTTTGTAAGAAATGGATGTCATTTGATGTGATTCAGACCTAAATTGCAAAATTTGATGTTTTCAGAAGTTTGAAATAATTCATTGATTTTGAGGTTCAATTCGATGTTAATGATGTTAATTTGGCGATTTGTTCGCACGGATAAGTTCATATAGTGTTTTCGAGTTAGTGCGTATGTTTGGTTCAGAGCCCCGAGGACTCGGGTGAGTTTCGGAAGGTTTTAAACTCTTAAAAAGTTACAGGTTTTTAGCTGACGACCCTCGCGAACGCGATATGTTAATTATGCTGAAGGAAATTCCTTCTACGCGAACGCGTAACCCAGGTCGCGAACGTAAGGCATTGGAGGGTTTTCCCTTTGCGAACGCGAACGCGAAGGCTAATTGAGCCTGGGAAGGGGGTGGGAGCATTAAACCTACGCGAACGCGACCACATGGACGCGAACGCGAAGGCTCGAGGGGTCATTTCTCCGCGAACGCGAAAGCCTAGCAGGCCTAACCTGTCGCGAATGCGATGGACCTATCGCGAACGCGATGAGTAATTTCACCCAGTTATTTTAAGTTCCAAAAATAGAACACATTACGGGATTTTCATTATTTTTCACAAACTTCATCTTCTCCACACCTCTTGGGCGATTTTTGAAAAACTTCTTCACCATAACCTCTTGGGTAAGTAATCTTCAACCTGTTTTCTTCCATTTTTTATCAACACCCACTAGATTTCTAGGCCTAAAACATGTGATTAAGGGTAGAAAATTAGAGATTTGGGTAGAGTTAGGGCTTTTTGATTATTTGTGATTTAGACCTCGTTTTGGGGTCGGATTTGAAAACAAAGTATATATTCGGGCTCGTGGGTGAATTGGTAATCGAGTTTTGGTCCGAACCTCGTAATTTGACCAAGCGGGCCTGAGGTCAATTTTTGACTTTTTGGGAAGAATGATTAGAAAGCTATAATTAAGCATTGGAATTGGATTGTTTAGCATTTATTGATGTTATGAAGTCGATTATGTATAGATATAATTGATTTGGAGATGAATTCGAAAGGAAAGGAGGTGTTTGAGGCTTGAGTTGACCGTAGAAGTTCGAGGTAAGTGTTTGGTCTAACCTTAGCTTGAAAGATCAGGAGTTGAGTCTTATTTGCTATGTGGTAATTGTTGAGTACGACATATAGGCATGTGACGATTATCTATACGTTGCTGTCTAGCATGCCCGTAAGTCTTTATATTGTGATTATCATGACTTCGTTGTATCTTTCATGCATTGGTGATGGTTTCTATTTATTGTATAAAGTTTGTGGAAAGAATTGTGATCTATGAACATTGAGGAGTGTTGGCTCAAGTTGTATGATGACTTGTGAAAGTATAAGTGACAATTGAACTTTTAGAGCATTGGCTCGAGTTGTGAAATGAGTTATGAAGGTATAAGTGATAATTGAACCTCTAGAGCATTGGCTCGAGTTACGAAGTGAATCGTGAAGTAAAAATGAGAAAGAGAAGAGATCATTATGTTGTCACCCTTGCCGGGCTATTGTTAATTTAATTGTTATCTCCCTTGCTGGGATGTTGATGTTATTGGTATTGTTCCCTTGCCGGGATTTAATTGTTGACTTCCCTTGCCGGGATTCTTATTGCAATTTCCTTTATTTCACTGCCCTATTGTTTGTGATTGTTGTTTGGGTGAGGAAGAGAGTTAAAGCATGAAGGATGATGTCGTGCATTGTTTGTTTTGTGAAGAAAGAGTGTAAAGCACGAAGGGTGATGCCGTGCCGCACGATGTACCATTTCGTGCCTATTATATTGATTTCATGGTGAGGAAAGAGTGTAATGCACGAAGGGTGATGTCATGCCACATGATGTACCATTTTGTGCCTATTGTATTGATTCTTATGGTGAGGACGAGAGTAAAAGCACGAAGGGTGATGTCGTGCACTTGTCCTTGATTTTCCCTGATTCTTGCTGATAATTGAGTTATGTTGTCCTTTACGTTTATTTACTGATTTTTTGTGTTACTTGATTTTATTTCGAGGTTATAGATTCTCTTACCCTATTTGCCTTGTTATTGTTGTTTGGGTGAGGAAGAGCGTAAAGCACGAAGGGTGATGCCGTGTATTGTTTTGGTGAGAGAGTGTTAAAGCACAAAGGGTGATAACGTGTATTATTTTGGTGAGAGAGAGTAAAAGAACAAATGGTGATGTCGTGCACTTGTCTTTGATTTCCTAATTTTTATTGATAACTGTATTACTGTTTCTCTACAGTAAATTGTTGGTTTCCTGTTGATACTTGTTGTACCCCGTAGCATGATTTCCCCTTCCTATTTTCAATTGAACTTTGGTGAACCCCGTACTTATTTGTTGCTCTTCTGCTACTATTCGATGCCCCGCACCATATTTTCCCCCTCCCATACTTGACTGTATATGACAGTTTATTTTCGTACTTCTTTTCCCTCTGTATATAGTTAAATTGCACAGGTTTATTTGTTAGTCTGGTCCTAGACTCGTCACTACTTCACCGAGGTTAGGCTAGGCACTTACCATCACATGGGGTCAATTGTGCTGATAAAACACTTTGCACTCTTTTGTGCAGACCATAGTGTTGTGGACTTCGGACCGCAGAGAGATTGCTGATTCTTGCTCATCAGGCGACTCGAGGTAGTCCTGCAGGCATCCGCAGGCCTTGGCGTCTCCTTATATCTTCTATTCCTGTTTCTTTCATGCATTTCTAGAGACAGTATTGTATTTAATTCTTTCAGACCCTTTATTTGTAGTATTCTTAGACCATCAGTGAAACTATGACACAAGTTCTGGGTAGTCATGATTCAAACAGTTGTACTAGATATTCATGTTCAGATAGCTTGTTATTTTTCTTCCGCTTATGCTAACTTCGCTGTTTAAATGTTATTACTTTGAAATTGTTAATGGATATAAAATGGGTAAAAAGGTAAATTGTTCATGTAATTGGCTTGTCTAGCTCACAATAGTAGGCGCCATCACGACTCCCGATGGTGGAAAATCTGGGTCGTGACAAGTTGGTATCAGAGCTCTAGGTTACATGGGTCTCACAGTTCACAGACAAGCTTAGTAGAGTCTGAGGGATCGGTATAGAGACATCTGTATTTATCCCCTAGAGGCTACAGAGTTAGGAAAAAACTTCACATTCATTCCTCCCCGTCGTGCGATTTTGTTCTCTCAGTGCTAAATTGAAACCCCTACTCTTGTCCTTTCGCGCATGGCGAGGTCATGTACCTCTTCTTTAGCCGAACAACAACTCATACTAGTGATAGATAAGCTACATCTTCGGAGGCTTTGTGGAGGTTGGATAAGTTTCACCAAGCTTTTCACTACTTTTAGCGGTGCATCTTCTGAGGATCCTCAAGATTATCTAGCCAGTTGTCATGAGGTTCTCAAGAACATGGGGATCGTGGAGACCAATGGAGTCGATTTTGCTACTTTTTGCTTGTCTGGATCCGCCAAGACCTGTTGGAGAGATTATTGATTGGCTATACCAGTTAGGTCATCAACTTTGATTTGAGAACAGTTCACACAGCTATTTCTGGAGAAGTTTCTCCCCATCACTCAAAGAGAGGTCTATCGGAGGCATTTTGAGTATCTCTAGCAGGGTTCTATGACTATTACTCAGTACGAGATCAGATTAATCGACTTGGCACATCATGTTCTTATCATACTTTCCACTGAGATAGAGAGAGAGAAAGGAGGTTCATTGAGGGACTCGTCCTGTCCGCTTAGTTAGCTAGAGGTGGAGGTAGAGGTATTAGAGGTGGAGGTAGAGGTATTAGAGGTGGAGGTAAAGGTATTAGAGGTGAAGGTAGAGATGCTAGAGGTGGAGATAGAGGTGTTAGAGGTGGAGCTCAGACCGCTAGGGGTGGAGGCCAGACAATAGCAGGCCATCCCAGAGATGTAGTTCAAGGTGGTGGGGCCCAGCGCCAATATTATGCTCTTCTAGCCAGGCCCGAGGCTGAGGCTTCTGATACAGTTATTACAGGTATAGTTCTGGTTTGTGATAGAGATGCTTCAGTGTTATTTGATCCAGGGTCCACATACTCGTATGTGTCATCTTATTTTGCACCGTATCTAGTCATGCCTAGTGATTCTTTGAGTGTTCCTGTTTATGTGTCTACACCGGTGGGTGATTCTATTATGGTAGATCGAATCCATTGTTCATGTATAGTTGTGATTGGGGGTCTTGAGACTCGTATAGATTTGTTGCTTCTGGACATGGTCGATTTTGATGTCATATTAGGGATGGATTGGTTATCACCTTACAATGCTATCTTGGACTGTCATGCCAAGACTGTGACCTTAGCCTTACCGGGTTTACCTCGTTTAGAGTGGAGAGGGACTCCTGGTCATTCTACCCTTAGTGTTATCTCTTATGTGAAGGCTCGGCGTATGGTCGAGAAGGGTGTTTGGCCTATTTGGCATATGTTTGTGATTCTAGTGCTGAGGTTCCTTCTATTGATTCTGTGCCCGTTGTTCGTGAATTTCCTTTGGTTTTTCCTTCAGACCTTCCGGGTATGCCACCCGACAGGGATATTGACTTTTGCATTGATTTGGCTCCGGGCACTCAGCCCATTTCTTTTCTGCCGTATCGTATAGCCAACCTGAGTTGAAAGAGTTGAAGTAGAAGTTGCAAGACTTGCTTGAGAAGGGTTTCATTAGACCCAGTGTTTCGCCTTGGGGTGTGCCGGTGTTGTTTGTTAAGAAGAAGGAGGGATCTATGAGAATGTATATTGATTATCGGTAGCTGAACAAGGTTACGATCAAGAATAAGTATCCATTGCCGAGGATTGATGATTTGTTTGATCAGCTTCAGGGTGCCAAGGTATTTTCGAAGATTGACTTGAAATATAGCTACCATCAGTTGAGGATTAGGGCATCCGATGTCCCTAAGACAGCTTTCCGCAATCGGTACGGGCATTATGAGTTCTTGATAATGTCATTCGGGTTGACAAATGCCCCAACAACTTTTATCGATTTGATGAACCGAGTGTTCAGGCCTTACTTGGATTCGTTCGTGATAGTCTTCATTGATGATATTTTGATCTATTCCCGCAGCCGGGAAGAGCACGAGCAGCATCTTAGAGTGGTTCTTCAGACTTTGAGGGATAGTCAGTTGTATGCCAAGTTTTTGAAGTGTGAGTTCTGGTTGAGTTCAGTTGCATTCCTGGGTCATGTTGTATTAGTAGAGGGTATTTAGGTTGATCCGAAGAAGATCGAGGCAGTCCAGAACTGGCCTAGACCAGCATCAGCTACAGAGATTCGGAGTTTCTTGGGATCGGCAGGCTACTATTGTCGGTTCGTGGAGGGGTTTTCATCTATCGCAACCCCGATGACCAGGTTGACCCAGAAGGGTGCTCAGTTCAGATGGTCGGACGAGTCTGAGGTGAGCTTTTAGAAGATCAAGACAGCTCTGACTACGGCACCAGTGTTGGTTTTTCCCACGGGTTCAGGGCCTTATACAGTCTATTGTGATGCATCTCGTATTGGACTTGGTGCAGTGTTGATGCAGGATGACAAGGTCATTGCCTATGCTTCGCGGCAGTTGAAGAATCATGAAAAGAACTATCCGGTTCATGATTTAGAGTTGGCAGCCATTGTTCACGTGTTGAAGATTTGGAGGCATTATCTGTATGGAGTAGCATGTGAGGTGTTCACTGATCACAAAAGTCTTCGGTATTTGTTCAAGCAAAAGGAGTTAAATTTGAGACAGAGGAGGTGGTTGGAGTTGTTGAAAGATTATGATATCACTATCTTATATCACCCGGGAAAGGCCAATGTGGTGGCTAATGCTTTGAGTAGGAAGTCATCCAGTATGGGCAGTCTTGCTTATATTCCGGTCGGTGAGAAGTCGCTTGCTTTGGATGTTCAGGCTTTGGCCAATCAGTTTGGGAGGTTGGGTGTTTCTGAGCCCAGCCGTGTGTTAGCTTGCATAGTCGCTCGCTCTTCATTTTGGAGCGTATTCGAGATCGGTAGTATGATGGTACCCATTTGTGTGTCCTCAAAGACACGGTGCAGCACGGAGGTGCCAAGCAGGTTACCTTGGGTGATTATGGAGTTTTGAGATTGCAGGGTCGAGTTTGTGTGCCTAATGTAGATGGGCTTCGAGAGTTGATTTTAGAGGAGGCCCATAGTTCCTGGTACTCTATTCATCCGGGCGCTGCGAGGATGTATCAAGATTTGCGGCAGCATTATTGGTGGTAGAGAATGAAGAAGGATATTGTTGCATATATGGCTCGGTGTCTAAATTGTCAGCAGGTTAACTACGAGCATCAGAGGCCCGGTGGTTCATTTCAAAAGATTGAGATTCCTGAGTGGAAGTGGGAGTGTATCACTATGGACTTTGTTGTTGGTCTCCCACGGGCTAAGAGGAAGTTTGATGCAGTATGGGTCAATATTGATAGGCTGACCAAGTCAGCGCATTTCATTCCTATGGCAGTCTCTTATTCTTCCGAGAGGTTAGCTGAGATCTATATCCTGGAGATTGTTCGTCTTCATGGTGTGCCCGAGTCTATTATTTCGGACCGAGGTACGCAGTTTACCTCGCATTCCTGGAGGGCAGTTCAGTGAGAGTTAGGCACACGGGTTGAGTTGAGCACAGAATTTCATCCTCAGACGGATGGGCAGTCCGAGCGGACTATTCAGATTTTAGAGGATATGCTCTGAGCTTGTGTCATTGACTTTGGAGGCTCGTGGGATTAGTTTTTGCCTTTAGCAGAGTTTGCGTACAACAACAGCTACCAGTCGAGTATTTAAATGGCTCTGTATGAGGCTTTATATGGTAGGCGGTGTCTGTCTTCAGTTGGATGGTTTGAGCCGGGAGAGGCTTGGTTATTGGGTACGGATCTGGTTCAGGATGCCTTGGACAAGGTCAGGATCATTAAAGATAGGCTTCGTACAACTCAGTCCAGGCAATAGAGTTATGCCGACTGCAAAGGTTTGTGATTTGGCATTCATGGTCGGTAAGTGGGTATTGCTTCGAGTGTCACCTATGAAGGGCGTGATGAGATAGGGGAAGAAGGGCAAGCTTAGCCCTAGGTTCATTAGCCCGTTTGAGATTCTTGATCGAGTGGGAGAGGTGGCTTATAGACTTGCGTTGCCGCCGAGCTTGTCAGCCATGCATCCAGTGTTTTATGTGTCCATGCTTTGGAAATATCACAGCGATCCATCTCACGTGTTAGATTTCAGCACTGTCTAGTTGGACAAGGACTTGTCTTATGAGGAGGAGCCGGTAGCTATTCAAGATCGGGAGGTTCGTCAGTTGAGATCGAAGAGTTTTCCTTATGTTCTTGTTCAGTGGAGAGGTCAGCCTCCTGAGGCATCGACCTGGGAGTCCGAATACGATTTGCGGAGCCGTTATCCCCATCTTTTTCCTGCTCGGGTACTTCCTTCTTATATCCGTTCGAGGATGAACGGTTGTTTTGGAGGTGGAGAATGTTGCTTTTAAATTGAATTATGTGTTTTCGAGGCCTTGAAAACCTCATGTAGCATCACCTCGATTTTTGTGCACAGTTCGGGCATGTAGCCGTAAATCTTATATGTGAAAATATATGAAAAATGATAAATTTTGACTATAAAATGAATAAATTTGACTTCGGTCAACATTTTGGGTAAACAGACACGGGTCCGTGATTCAACCGTCCCGAAGGGTCGTAGGAAAATATGGGACTTGGGCGATGCCCGGAATTGAATTCCGAGGTCCCAAGCCCGAGAAATAAATTTTTTAAAGAAAATCGTTTTATGAAATTGTTTAAAGGAATTTGAAATGAATTTCGACTAGAACATGTTGGTATCGGGCCCGTATTTTGGTTCTGGCACCCGGTACAGGTCTTATATGTGATTTAAGATAACTCTGTGAAGTTTGGTAAGAAATAGATGTCATTTGACGTGATTCGGGCCTAAATTGCAAAATTTGATGTTTTAAGAAGTTTGAAATAATTCATTGATTTTGAGGTTTAATTCGATGTTAATGATGTTAATTTGGCGATTTGATCGCACGGATAAGTTCATATAGTGTTTTCGAGTTAGTACGTATGTTTGGTTCAGAGCCCCGACGGCTCAGGTGAGTTTTGGATGTGTTTCAGAAGGTTTTAAACTCTTAAAAAGTTGCAGGTTTTCAGTTATTGGTATTCTGATATTTCCTTCTTCGCGTTCGTGGGAGGACCCTCGCGAACGTGATGTGTCAATTATACCGAAGGAAATTCCTTCTACGCGAACGCGTAACCCAGGTCGCGAACGCGAGGTGTTGGGGGGTCTTCCCTTTGCGAGCGCGGGCCTGGTAACGCGAACGCGAAGGCTAATTGAGCCTGGGCAGGGGGTGGGGGCATTAAACCTATGTGAACGCGACCACATGGACGCGAACGCGAAGGCTCGAGAGTTCATTTCTCCGTGAACGTGAGCCATCTTCCGCGAACGCGAAGGCCTAGCAGGCCTAACCCATCGCGAACGCGATGGACCTGTCGCGAACGCGATGAGTAATTTCGTCAGTTATTTTAAGTTCCAAAAATAGAACACATTACGGGATTTTCAGTATTTTTCACAAACTTCATCTTCTCCACACCTCTTGGGCGATTTTTGAAGAACTTCTTCATCATAACCTTTAGGTTAAGTAATCTTTAACTTGTTTTCTTCCATTTTTTATCAACACCCACTAGATTTCTAGGCCTAAAACATGTGATTAAGGGTAGAAAATTAGGGATTTGGGTAGAGTTAGAGCTTTTTGATTATTTGTGATTTAGACCTTATTTTGGGGTCGGATTTGAAAAAAAATTATATATTTGGGCTCGTGGGTGAATGGGTGATTGGGTTTTGGTCCGTACCTCGTGGTTTGACCAAGTGGGCCCGGGTCAATTTTTGAACTTTTGGGAAGAATGATTAGAAAGCTATAATTAATCATTGGAATTGGATTGTTTAGCGTTTATTGATGTTATAAAGTCGATTATGTATAGATACAATTGATTTGGAGCTGAATTCGAAAGGAAAGACGGTGTTTGAGGCTTGAGTTGGCTTTGGAAGTTCGAGGTAAGTGTTTGGTCTAGCCTTAGCTTGAGGGATTAGGAGTTGAGTCCTATTTGCTATGTGGTAATTGTTTAGTACGACGTATGGGCATGGTGACAAGTATCTATACGTTGGTGTCTAGCATGTCAGCAAGTCTTTATATTGTGATTATCATGACTTCATTGTATCTTTCTTGCCTTGGTGATGGTTTCTATTTGTTGTATAAAGTTTGTGGAAAGAATTGTGACCTATGAACATTGAGGAGCATTGGCTCAAGTTGTATGACGACTTGTGAAAGTATAAGTGACAATTGAACTTTTAGAGCATTGGCTCGAGTTGTGAAATAAGTTGTGAAGGTATAAGTGATAATTGAACCTCTAGAGCATTGGCTCAAGTTGTGAAGTGAATCGTGAAGTAAAAATGAGAAAGAGAATAGATCATTATGTTGTCACTATTGCCGGGATATTGTTGATTTAATTGGTATTTCCCTTGCCGGGATGTTGATGTTATTGGTATTGTTCCCTTGCCGGGATTTAATTGTTGACTTATTGCTCCCTTGCCGGGATTCTTATTGCAATTTTCTTTATTTCCTTGACTATTGTTTGTGATTGTTGTTTGGGTGAGGAAGAGAGTTAAAGCACGAAGAGTGATGTCGTGAATTGTTTGTTTTGTGAGGAAATAGTGTAAAGCACGAAGGGTGATGTCGTGTCGCACAATGTACCATTCTGTGCCTATTATATTAATTTCATGGTAAGGAAAGAGTGTAAAGCATGAAGGGTGATGCCTAAGTGTAAAGCATGAAGGTGATGCCGTACCGCACGATGTACCATTCTGTGTCTATTGTATTGATTCTTATGGTGAGGACGAGAGTAAAAGCACGAAGGGTGATGTCGTGCACTTGTCCTTGATTTTCCCTGATTCTTGCTGATAATTGAGTTATGTTGTCCTTTACGTTTATTTACTGATTTTCTGTTGTTACTTGATTTTATTTCAAGGTTATAGATTCCCTTACCTTATTTGCCTTGTGATTGTTGTTTGGGTGAGGAAGAGCGTAAAGTACGAAGGGTGATGCCGTGTATTGTTTTGGTGAGAGAGTGTTAAAGTACGAAGGGTGATGTCGTGTATTGTTTTGGTGAGAGAGAGTAAAAGCACGAAAGGAAATGTCGTGCACTTGTCTTTGATTTCCTAATTTTTATTTATAACTGTGTTACGGTTTCTCTACACTAAATTGTTGGTTTCCTGTTGATAATTGTTGTACCCCGTAGCATGATTTCCCCTTTCTATTTTCAATTGAACTGTGGTGAACCTCATACTTATTTGTTGTTCTTCTGTTACTATTTGATGTTTTCCCGCAGCATGTTTTCCCCCTCCCATACTTGACTGTATATGACTGTTTCTTTCCGTACTTCTTTTTCCGTTGTATATAGTTAAATTGCACAGGTTTATTTGTTAGTCTAGTCCTAGCCTCGTCACTACTTCGGCAAGGTTAGGCTAGGCACTTACCAGCACATGGGGTCGGCTATGTTGATACTACACTCTGCACTCTTTTGTGCAGACCCCAGTGTTGTAGACTTCAGACCGCAGAGGGATTGCTGATTCTTGCTCATCAGGCGACCGAGGTAGTCATGTAGGCGCCCGCAAGCCTTGGCGTCTCCTTCTATCTACTATTCCTGTTTCTTTCATGTATTTTTAGAGACAGTGTTATATTTAATTCTTTCAGACCCTTTATTTATAGTATTCTTACATCGTCAGTGAAACTGTGACACCAGTTCTGGGTAGTCGAGATTCAAACAGTTATACTAGATATTCATGTTCAGATAGCTTATTATTTTTCTTCCGCTTATATTAAATTCTGCTTTTTAAATGTTATTACTTCGAAATTGTTAATGGATATAAAATGGGTAAAAAGGCAAATTGTTCACGTAATTGGCTTTCCTAGATCACAGTAGTAGGCGCCATCACGATTCCCGAGGGTGGGAAATCCGGATCATGACATGATTAGCTGGACTTCCCTGATTCACGCCTATTTTTGCTACTGTATTCATGAATACAGTAACTTAAATACATCTTATAACAACAGAAAACGTATCTACAATCCGTATTATAGCAAATAGTATCTATAGATAGCTAATTACCACTAAAAGATAGTGATTTATGAAAATTTCTCTATTTTGAATAGGTTACGCACTTCTATATTTGTTCATGTATTTCTTTTTGAATATAAAAAAAAAAGTTAGTACAACTATTGATATACAATTAGCATATAAACAACCGAACAGAATTCTATATTAATGTATCAACTGTGTCTCATCAAGAAATAATACAATGCACAACCTATTGATTATTTATCCTGATATACCATGAACATTTACTGTTTTCCTATCATTTCTTCTTTTATGGATATCCATCCTTTAGAAGATGAAAAAGGAATTACCTATTTTTTTATAACAGTCATATTCAGATGCGGATCTAGAATTTTTTGCATATTTGACCAATGATGTCTCAACATACTTACTTTGTACCTTTAAAAGACTAAACTATTCCTTCAAATACATTAATGTATTTTTTAAAAACATATAACTTTGTCTAATATTTGTAACTTCGAATTTAATCAAAATCTACCCAAATTTTTGAATGAATTATTTAATTTTGTCACAACCCGAATTTTTCACCCTCGAAAGTCGTGATGGCACCTAGTCTCTAAACTAGGTAAGCCTAACATTTAATGAAATAATATGGGTATTTACTAACTTCAAATTAAATTACTCTTAGACGACCCGGTCAGTCGTCTCATGAGTTACCGCTCCGTTTCTCCCATTTTAGCTTCTTTATGCTTCGTTATCCGTATTTTATGTGATCGAGTTGATTAATTCGAGTTCGGAGATGATTTGGTAAGAAATGAGACACTTAGTCTCTTTTAAGAAGACTTAAGTTGGAAAAGTCAACTGGGTGTTGACTTATGTGTTAGAAGGCTCGGAAGTGAGTTCTGATGGTTCGATTAGCTTCGGGAGGTAATTTGTGACCTAGGAGCGCGATCGGAATGGGTTTTGGAGTTGTAGAGAAGATTTAGGTTTGAATTGGCGAAATTGATATTTCGGCAAATTCTGGTTGATAGGCGAGATTTTGATATTGGGGTCGGAATAGATTCCGAGAGTTGTAGTAGCTTCATTTTGTCATTTGGGATGTGTGCGCAAAATTTCAGGCCATTCGGACGAGATTTGATAGACCTTTTGATCGGAAGCATAATTTAAGAGTTCTTGGAGTTCTTAGGCTTGAATCCTATGTTAAATTGGTGATTTGATGTTGTTGTGAGCGTTCCAAAGTTTGAGAAAGTTTGAACGATGTCATGGGATGTGTGCAATTGGTTCGAAGTTATGGGAGTTCCGGGTAGGTTCCGGGATGTTTTAGTGCAAAAATCATAGCTGTAGCAGGTCTACAGGGGTTGCAGGCCCCGGAACTCACTCACGCGGTCCGCACAAAAATAAGTGTGCCCGCGTTGAGTGTTGTGTAGACCGCACAAAAGCGGGCGCGGCCACGGTAGGCGTCGCGCGGACCTCACAAAAGCGGGCGCGGTAGGCGTCGCGCGGATCGCACAAAAATGGGCGCGGCTGCGGTAGCTTAAACCTGAGGGTTACCTATAAATACGAGGTCTTGGGTTTTATTTAATATTTTAACTTAGAGAGCTCGGATTTTGGCGATATTTTGAAGGTTTTTCAAGAAATTCATCGCGGTAAGTGATTTTAACTCAGATTTGGCTAGAATACATGAATTTATCACTGAATTCATCATTTAATTCGTGATTTGAGATGGAATTTGGGAAGAAAATTGTGAAACCTTTCAAAAATGTAAAATGATGATTTTAAGGACCAAATGGTATCGGAATTGGATAATATTAGTATGGTTAGACTCGTGAGGGTATGAGGGTTTTGAAAATGTAAATTTTACCCGATTCTGAGACATGGGCCCTGGGCTTGGGTTTTGCTAATTTCGAGATTTTTGATATTTTTCGAATGTTTTCGCTTGGGCTTTGTTTCCTTAGTATATTGTGACGTATTCGTTCTGATTTTGGATAGATTCGACGCGCGTGGAGGCCAATTCGAGGGGCAAAGGCGTCGCGAGCTAGAGAATTAGCCAGTTCGAGGTGAGTAATGGTTGTAAATGATGTCCTTAGAGTTTGAAACCCCGGATTGCACAACGTAGTGCTATATTGAGGCAAGATACGCGCTGGATGATGAGCGTGGGGTCTTTCACTACTGGGGATTGTGACTTGGTCCATCTCGATTGATGATTTTACCAAATATTTGACTGAAATTCATCTGTTATCATCATGATTTGGGCTAATTGCCATATTTGGGCTTCGTGCCAACTATTTGAACCCTTCGGGGATTTTTATCACTGTTTTCCTCACTGCTTGACTTATTATTTGAACTCAGTCCTATTGAGATCTACTGTTTTACAAACTCAGCCACTTTTTCTCGGATTTGAAAGTTAAATGATATTTCTACATCATGTTTTGGGCTGAGAACTACTGTTTTACTAATGCCCAAGGGGCTTGTGATGATTTTGGACTAAGTGAGGCCGAGGGCCATATGTGAGGATATGCTGAGTAATATGAGGTCGAGGGCCTGAGATACTTTATATGCCACGAGGTGGCTTGAGTGATGTGAGTTTGAGTGCCGAGTGATGATGCCACGAGGTGGCTTGATATAGCGCTTGGGCCGTAATGGGGCCCCTCCGGAGTCTGCACACCCACAGTGAGCGCGGGTACCCATTGTTCAGAGTGATTGATGCTATGCCCGAGGGGCTGATACGAGTGATTGTGAGGTAGCCCGAGGGGTTGATACTATTCCGAGAGTGAGCCCGAGGGGTTGATATTGTACTAAGAGTGAGCCTGAGGGGCTGATACTATGCTGAGCGATTGATACTGTGCCCGGGGGCGGATTTCTACTTGTTATTTACCTGTTAAATTACTTGTTTTACTTGTTTTAAAAAGGAATATCATTTGATTCTTCACTGATTTACTGTTTTAAGTGATTTTACTGCTTAATATGGAATTGCTTTGTGTCTTTACGTGTTTTCATACTTTCCGCCCTTATTTATAATTGTTACTCACTGAGTCGGAGTACTCACATTACTCCTTGCACCATGTGTGCAGATTTAGGCATCGCAGAGTCCGCTCCTGAGTGCTGATTTCTCCCAGTCTAGGCAGTGATTTGGAGACTACGAGGTAGCTGTTGGCGTTCGCAGCCCCTTGCCTCCCTTATCCTATCATTTCCATGTTTTTTTTCTTTTCTGAACTATTGTATCGGATTTTGTGTTCAGTAGACTTATATCCGGACTTCTTAGTTGCTCATGACTTGTGATACCCCGGTTTGGGCTGTGTCGGGATGGTTCCTGCTGTTGTTAATGTTAAAATTCCGCAATTGATGAGTGTTATATTATATGTTATTACTGTTTATGATGATTAACTGTTTAAAGGAGGTGTTCCATTTTGGTCTGGCTGGCCTTGTCTTCACGAGAGGCGCCATCACGACTGGGTTCGGGGATTTGGGCGTGACATGTTGGTATCAGAGCCTAGGTTACATAGGTCTCACGAGTCATGAGCAGGTTTAGTAGAGTCTCGCGGATCGGTACGGAGACATCTGTATTTATCCTCGAGAGGCTGCAGAACCTTTAGGAAAAAACTTTATATTCTTGAAACTCCTGTCGTGCGAACTTGTTGATCTGAACGCTAAACTTCTATTATTCGATTCTCTCGCAGATGGCGAGGACTCGCGCTATCGGACGAGGTCGACCACCACCAGTGCCACCCACTGAGGCCACCAAAGGCCGTGGACGCGGTCGTGGACGTGGCAGAGGCAGAGCAGCAAGGGCAGCACCTGTTGACCCACCAACTGCCCCGGCTTCGGATCAAGCTCCAGCTATGGATGCTCCAGCAGCACCAGTTCAGGCACCAGCTGTGCCTATCGTGGTTCTGGGTCTTCAGGAGGCCTTGGCACAGATCTTATCAGTTTGCACTGGCCTGGCTCAGGCAGTTTCAGCCACTACAGCAGCAGCTACTTCACAGGCCGGGGGAGGTAATCAGACCCCCGTTACTCGCACACCTGAGCAGGTAGTGCAGGGACTATAGACATCGGGGGCACCTCCAGCTCAGTCGGTTGCACCAGCTCAAGAGTTTGGTGTGCCAGTTATGCCGGATGATGAGCAGCGTCGTCTTGAGAGGTTTGGTAGACTCTAGCCTCAGTCATTCAGTGGTGCCGAGGGCGAGGATGCCCAGGGTTTTCTTGATAAGTGTCAGCGGATGCTCTGTACAGCAAGGATTCTTGAGACTAGTGGTGTGGCATTTACCACCTTTCAGTTTACTGGGGATGCCTTCACATGGTGGGAGGCATATGAGAGGCGTAGGCCGGTTGGAGCAGCGCCCCTTACTTGGCAGTAGTTCTCCACTCTCTTCTTGCAGAAGTATATGCTGCAGTCCCGCAGAGAGGAGCTGCGTACACAGTTTGAGTGGTTTCGACAGGGGGATATGACTGTGTCATAGTATGAGTCGAGGTTTTCTGAGTTGGCTCGTCATGCCATTTGGATGGTTTCGACAGATCGTGAGAGGATCAGGAGATTTGTTGATGGCCTTAACTATCACCTCTGTATTCTTATAACCCGAGAGAGGGTGTTGGGTGCTACGTTCGAGGGAGTGGCCGATATCGCTCGCGAGATTGAGACTGTTCGCTGTCAGGATCGAGAGGAGAGGGAGGCCAAGAAGCCTTGAGGATCTGGCAGTTATAGTGGTGTTTCTTCGAGGGGCCAGTTTCAGCATGGTCGAGGCCGTTCTTTTAGGCCTGCTCAGTCAGCCCGCCCAGAGTATCGCGGGGCATCTTCGGTTCATGGTCATCATGGATCTCAGCGGGGCCAGTCATCACTCAGTGCCCTTCCATCCTAAAGTTCATCTCGTGCCCCGTCAGCTCAGGGTTCTTCTATGCCGAGTACATCAGCTGGTCACTCCGGTGCGAGGGGTTCCCTTCTCTAGCACCTGGGAGTTGTTTTGAATGTGGAGAGTTTGGATATGTGTAGAGGCAGTGTCCTCGTCGTGTTGCTAGTTCGTCCCAGCAGAGGGGTCAGCCCTCGACTTCTGCTCCAGTTACTTTACCACCCGCCCAACCAGCTAGGGCTGGAGGTCAGGTAGCCAGGGGTTGCCCCAGAAGGGGAGGTCGATCAGGGGGCGTTCAGGCCCGTTTCTATGTACTCTCAGGCAGACCCGACGCCATTACTTCGGATGGTGTCATTACAGGTATTATTTCAGTCTGCCACAGAGATGCCTTTGTATTATTTGATCCCGGTTCCACCTTTTCTTATGTGTCATCATACTTTGCTCATTATTTGGGTACGCCCCGTGAGTTTCTTGCTTTACCTGTTCATGTATCTACCCCAGTGGGCGATACTGTTATTGTAGACCATGTATACCGGTCATGTGTGGTGACTATTGGGGGTCTGGAGACCAGGGTGGATCTATTGCTATTGAGAATGGTGGATTTTGATGTCATTTTGGGCATGGATTGGCTATCTCCATATCGTGCTATTCTAGACTGTCATGTTAAGACAGTCAATTTGGCTATGCTGGGTGTACCGCGGATCGAGTGGCGTGGTATGACTGATTATATCCCTAGTAGAGTGATCTCTTTCTTGAAGGCCCAGCGTATGGTTGGGAAGGGTTTCCTTTCATATGTAGCATTTGTAAGGGATGTTGGAGCTAAGACTCCTAGTTTCGATTATGTCCCAGTTGTGAGGGATTTTCCCGATGTGTTTCCTGTAGACCTGCCGAGCATGCCACCGGACAGGGACATTGATTTTCGTATTGACCTGGTGCCGGGCACTCATCCCATTTCTATTCCGCCATATCGTATGGCACCAGCAGAGTTGAAAGAATTGAAAGAACAACTTCAGGAACTCCTAGATAAGGGGTTCATTCGGCCTAGTGTGTCCCCTTGGGGTGCACCGATTTTATTTATGAAAAAGAAAGATGGCACGATGAGAATGTGCATTGATTATAGGCAATTAAACAAAGTAACAATTAAGAACAAGTATCCTTTGTCTCGCATTGATGATTTATTTGATCAGCTTCAGGGAGCGAGGGTATTCTCCAAAATTGATCTCTGTTCGGGTTATCACCAGTTGAAGATCAGGGATTCAGATATTCTTAAGACTGCTTTCAGGACCAGATATGGTCATTATGAGTTTCTTGTTATGTCTTTCGGGCTAACCAATGCCCCAGTAGCATTCATGCATTTAATGAACAGCGTGTTCCGGCCTTATCTTGATTCGTTCGTGATAGTATTCATTGATGATGTCCTAGTGTACTCGCATAGTCAGGAGGACCACGCGGAGCATTTGAGAGTTGTGTTGCAGAGATTGAGGGAAGAGAAGCTTTATGCAAAGTTCTCCAAGTGTGAGTTTTGGCTCAGTACAGTGGCTTTCTTGGGACACATGGTGTCCAGCGAGGGTATTCAGGTTGACCCAAAGAAGATAGAGGTTGTTCAGAGTTGGCCTAGACCGTCCTCAGCCACAGAGATTCGTAGCTTTCTTGGGCTGGCAGGCTATTATCGCCGGTTTGTTTAGGGATTTTCATCCATTGCATCGCCCTTGACCAAGTTGACTTAGAAGGGTGCTCCATTTGTATGGTCGGACGAGTGTGAGGAGAGCTTTCAGAAGCTCAAAACAGTCTTGACCACAGCTCCGGTGTTGGTTTTGCCATCAGCTTCAGGTTCATATACTATGTATTGTGATGCTTCGAGGGTTGGGATTGGTTGTGTGTTGATGCA
Source organism: Nicotiana tabacum (assembly GCF_000715075.1). Taxonomy (NCBI): domain Eukaryota; kingdom Viridiplantae; phylum Streptophyta; class Magnoliopsida; order Solanales; family Solanaceae; genus Nicotiana; species Nicotiana tabacum. The sequence continues at coordinate 176,809,115 of NC_134082.1, read as the reverse complement.
GGAGGGTAGAGTTATTACTTATACTTCTCGTCAGTTGAAGCCCCATGAGAAGAACTACCCCATTCATGATTTCGAGTTGGTTGCCATAGTTCATGCATTGAAGATTTGGAGGCATTACTTGTATGGCGTATCTTGTGAGGTGTTCACTGATCATCGCAGTCTTCAGTATTTGTTCAAGCAAAAAGATCTTAATTTGAGGCAGCGGAGATGGTTGGAGTTACTTAAGGATTATGATATCACTATTCTGTACCATCCGGGAAAGGCCAACGTGGTGGCCGATGCATTGAGCCGAAAGGCAGTGAGTATGGGGAGTTTGGCATATATTCCAGTTGGGGAGAGACCCCTTGCAGTTGATCTCAGGCCTTGGCCAATCGGTTCATGAGATTGGACATTTCGGAGCCCAGTCGGGTGTTGGCATGTGTTGTTTCTCGGTCTTCCTTATATGATCGTATTAGAGAGCGCCAGTATGATGATCCGTATTTGCTTGTCCTTAAGAACAGAGTCCAGCATGATGATGCTAGAGATGTGACCGTCGGTGATGATGGTATGTTGAGGATGCAGGGCCAGATTTGTGTGCCCAATGTGGATGGGCTTAGAGATTTGATTCTGGAGGAGGCCCATAGCTCGCGGTATTCCATTCATCTGGGTGCCGTGAAGATGTATCAGGATTTGAGGCAGCACTATTGGTGGAGAAGAATGAAGAAAGATATCGTGGGATTTGTAGCTCGGTGTCTCAATTGTCAGCAGGTGAAATATGAGCATCAGAGACCGGGTGGCTTGCTTCAGCAGATGGTTATTCCCGAGTGGAAGTGGGAGAGGGTCACCATGGATTTTGTGAGTGGTCTTCCTTTGACTTTGAAGAAGTTCGATGCTATTTGGGTGATTGTGGATCGGCTGACCAAGTCTGCTCACTTCATCCCTGTGTGTACTACCTATTCTTCAGAGCGATTGGTATGGATTTATATCCGGGAGATTGTTCAGTTTCATGGTGTTCCGGTCTCCATCATCTCAGATAGAGGTACTCAGTTTACTTTGCAGTTTTGGAGAGCCGTGCAGAGAGAGTTGGGTACTCAGGTAGAGTTGAGCACAGTGTTTCATCCTCAGACGGACGGACAGTCCGAGCATACTATTCAGATATTAGAGGACATGTTGCATGCTTGTGTTATTGACTTTGGAGGTTCATGGGATAAGTTTCTACCACTTGCAGAGTTTGCTTACAACAACAGCTACCAGTCGAGTATTCAGATGGCTCCATATGAGACTTTGTACGGGAGACGGTGTAGATCTCCGGTTGATTGGTTCGAGCCCGGCGAGGCTAGACTACTGGGGACAGATTTGGTTCAGGATGCCTTAGAGAAGGTGAAGGTGATTCAGGAGAGGCTTCGTACAGCGCAGTCGCGTCAAAAGAGTTATGCAGACCGGAAGGTTCGAGATGTGTCCTATATGGTCGGTGAGAAGGTCTTGCTGAAGGTTTCGCCCATGAAGGGTGTTATGAGGTTTGGTAAGAAAGGCAAGTTGAGTCCTCGGTTCGTTGGGCCTTTTAAGGTGCTTCGGAGGATTGGGGAGGTGGCTTATGAGCTTGCTTTGCCACCTAGCCTGTCGAGTGTGCATCCGATATTTCATGTTTCTATGCTCCGAAAGTATATTGGGGATCCGTCTTATGTTTTGGACTTTAGCACGGTTCAGTTGGATGATGATTTGACCTTTGATGTGGAGCCAGTAGCTATTTTGGGTCGCCAGGTTCGGAAGTTGAGGTCAAAGGATATAACTTCAATGAAAGTGCGGTGGAGAGGTCGGCCCGTGGAGGAGGCTACCTGGGAGACCGAGCGGGAGATACGTAGCAGATATCCTCATCTTTTTGAGGCTTTAGGTATGTTTCTTGACTCGTTCGAGGACGAACGTTTGTTTAAGTTGGGGAGGATGTGACGACCCGGCCAGTCGTCTCATGAGTTACCGCTCCGTTTCCCCCATTTCAGCTTCTTTACGCATCATTATCCGTGTTTTATGTGATCGAGTTGATTAGTTCGAGTTCGTAGAGGATTTGGTAAGAAATGAGACACTTAGTCTCGTTTAAGAAGGCTTAAGTTGAAAAAGTCAATCGGGTGTTGACTTATGTGTTAGAAGGCTCGGAAGTGAGTTCCGATGGTTCGGTTAGCTTCGGGAGGTGATTTGTGACCTAGGAACGTGATCAGAATGGGTTTTGGAGTTGTAGAGAAGATTTGGGCTTGATTTGGCGAAATTGATATTTCGCCAAATTCCGGTTGATAGGCGAGATATTGATATTGGGGTCAGAATAGAATTCCGAGAGTTGCAGTAGTTTCATTTTGTCATTTGGGATGTGTGTGCAAAATTTTAGGCTATTCGGACGAGATTTGATAGACATTTTGATCGGAAGCATAATTTAAGAGTTCTTGGAGTTCATAGGCTTGAATCCTATGTTAAATTGGTGATTTGATGTTGTTGTGAGTGTTCCGAAGTTTTGAGCAAGTTTGAACGATGTCATGGGATGTGTTGGTTCAATTGGTTCGAAGTTTTGGGAGTTCCGGGTAGGTTCCAGGATATTTTAGTGCAAAAATCATAGCTGTAGCAAGTCTAAAGGGGTTGTAGGCCCCGGAACTCACTCACGCGGTCCGCACAAAAATAAGTGCGTCCGCGTTGAGTGCTGTGCGGACCACACAAAAGCAGGCACGACCGCGGTAGGCGTCGCGCGGACCGCACAAAAATGGGCGCGGCCGCGGTAGCTGAAACCTGAGAGGTACCTATAAATACGAAGTCTTGGGTTTTATTTAATATTTTAACCTAGAGAGCTCGGATTTTGGCGATTTTTCAAAGGTTTTTCAAGAAATTCATCGGGGTAAGTGATTTTAACTCATATTTGGCTAGAATACATGAATCTATCACTGAATTTATCATTTAATTCGTGATTTGAGATGGAATTTGGGAAGAAAATTGTGAAACCTTTCAAAAATGTAAAATGATGATTTGAAGGACCAAATGGTATCGGAATTGGATAATTTTGGTATGGTTAGACTCGTGAGGGTATGAGGGTTCTGAAAATGTAAGTTTTACCCGATTCCAGGACGTGGACCCAGGGTTCGGGTTTTGCTAATTTCGAGATTTTTGATACTTTTCGAATGTTTTCGCTTGGGCATTGTTCCCTTAGCATATTGTGACGTATTCGTTCTGATTTTGGATAGATTCGACGCGCGTGGAGGCCAATTCGAGGGGCAAAGGCGTCGCAAGCTAGAGAATTAGCCAGTTCGAGGTGAGTAATGGTTGTAAATGATGTCCTGAGGGTTTGAAACCCCGGATTGCACAACGTAGTGCTATATTGAGGCAAGATATGCGTTGGATGATGAGCGTGGGGTCTTTCACTACTGGGGATTGTGACTTGGTCTATCCCGATTGATGATTTTACCGAATATTTGACTGAAATTCATCTGTTATCATCATGATTTGGGTTGATTGTCATATTTGGGCTTCGTGCCAACTATTTGAACCCTTCGGGGATTTTTATCACTGTTTTCCTCACTGCTTGACTTATTATTTGAACTTAGTCCTATTGATATCTACTGTTTTACAAACTCAGCCACTTTTACTCGGATTTGAAACTTAAATGATATTTCTATATCATGTTTTGGGCTGAGAACTACTATTTTACTAATGCCCAAGGGGCTTGTGATGATTTTGGACTGAGTGAAGCCGAGGGCCATATGTGCGGATATGCTGAGTGATATGAGGCGAGGGCCTGAGATACTTTATATGCCACGAGGTGGCTTGAGTGATGTGAGGCCGAGTGCCGAGTGATGATGCCACGAAGTGGCTTGATATAGCGCTTGGGCCGTAAGGGGCCCCTCCGGAGTCTGCACACCCACAGTGAGCGCGAGTACCCATTGTTCTGAGTGATTGATGTTATGCCCGAGAGGCTGATACGAGTGATTGTAAGGTAGCCCGAGGGGCTGATACTATTCCGAGAGTGAGCCCGTGGGGCTGATACTGTACTGAGAGTTAGCCCGAGGGGCTAATACTATGCTGAGCGATTGATACTGTGCCCGAGGGGCGGATTTCTACTTGTTATTTACCTATTAAATTACCTGTTTTACTTGTTTTAAAAAAGGAATATCATTTGATTCTTCACTAATTTACTGCTTAATATGGAATTGCTTTGTGTCTTTACGTGTTTTCATACTTTCAGCCATTATTTATAATTTTTACTCACTGAGTCGGAGTACTCACATTACTCCCTGCACCATGTGTGCAGATTCAGGCATCGCAGAGTCCGCTCCTGAGTGCTGATTTCTCCCAGTCCAGGCAGTGATTTGGAGACTACGAGGTAGTTGTTGGCGTTCGCAGCCCCGTGCCTCCCTTATCCTATCATTTCCATGTTTTTTTTTCTTTTCTGAACTATTGTATCGGATTTTGTGTTCAGTAGACTTGTATCCGAACTTCTTAGTTGCTCATGACTTGTGACACCCCGATTTGGGCTGTGTCGGGATTGTTCCTGCTGTTGTTAACGTTAAAATTCCGCAATTTATGAGTGTTATATTATATGTTATTACTGTTTATGATGATTAACTGTTTAAAATAGGTGTTCCGTTTTGGTCTGGCTGGCCTTGTCTTCACGAGAGGCGCCATCACGACCGGGTTCGGGGATTGGGTCATGACATACTCTAAACAAAATACAATTCCCAAAATCGGTAGTACAAGTCATAAGCCTTTCTAAGAGTAGTTATACAAAATAAATACACCACTGTTCCGAAACGAGGGAACATATAGAAATAAGTACAATTGAAGGTGACTCCGAGGACCGCGAATGCTGCAACAGGTTTACCTTGAGTCTCCACCGCAACGAACAGCTACTATCGATCAAATACCTGGATCTGTACACAAAATATACAGAAGTGTAGTATCAGCACAACCGACCCCATGTGCTGGTAAGTGCCTAGCCTAACTCGGCGAAGTAGTAAAGAGGCTAGGACCAGACTACCAAATAAACCTGTGTAATATAGCGTACAAAAATAATAGGAAGCAGATAGCAAGGATGGCAACAATGATCAACCAGTGATATAAAAAAAGGCAATAAGAATACCATACATATTTCTCAACAAATAATCAATACATGTGCAATTAATTAATCAAGTCCTTCAAATATAAATCTTTCAAATAAGCATCTTTCGAATATAATTCTTTCGAGTAAAGGTCACCTTGTGACGTCTCATTTCATAATCATAAATAATATAGGTCTCAGCCCACTTTCATATTTTCACGGCACCTCGTGCCCATATTTATATCACAACCGCATGGATAACTCACGTGCCATTAAATAAAATCATAATATTTTCCCAGGCACCTTGTGCCCACATATTTCTGTCTCACATTGCACAACAATATTCTCATGTTACTCAGTCCATAGGGTCCATAACCCAATACAATTAAGAATGTTCAAAGAACCTCATTTACTTAATATAAAGTAGAGTATAGCTTCCAACCCAATTAGGAAAATCAACAAGAAAAGATGAAGTTACTTTTAGAAATCATTTGATAAAGAAAATACCCTTTTCCAATTAAAGTACAATATCGAATGAATCATTACCTTTAATACGAGAAACCAATAAATCAAAACATAGTAGAATTTTTTTTTAAGTAAAGTACAACCTCAAACGGTTTAAGGAGATATAATTGAGAAATTAATTGAATTAAGGATGTAACAATTATTGAAGTTTGAAGTATTGGAATGTATATATATGTATAAATGCGGTGAGATATTGCAAACATTGTAGGTTCTAACACGAAGGATCACAACAATAAAGGAATTCAAACAGTTTAAATACTTGAATTGATAACAACAAATAAACACAGTAGTAGAAAGTGCATGGCATCATCCTTCGTGCTTTTACTCTCTCTCATCAAAATAATACACGGCATCACCCTTCGTGCTTTAACACTCTCTCACCAAAACAATGTACGGCATCACCCTTCGTACTTTACGCTATTCCTCACCCAAGCAACAAACACAAGGCAAATAGGGTAAGGGAATCTATAACATCGAAATAAAATCAAGTAACAATAGAAAATTAGTAAATAAACGTAAAGGACAACATAACTCAATTATCAGCAAGAATCAGGAAAATCAAAGACAAATGCACAGCATCACCCTTCGTGCTTTTACTCTCGTCCTCACCATAAGAATCAATATAAACTGCACGGCATCACCCTTCATACTTTTACTCTCATCCTCACCATAAAATCAATATAATCGGCACGAAATTGTACATCGTGCGGCACGACATCACCCTTCGTGCTTTATTACTCTTTCCTCACCATATGAATAATATAAATGTGCACGGCATCACCCTTCATGCTTTATCACTCTTTCCTCACCATATGAATAATATAAATGTGCACGGCATCACCCTTCGTGCTTTATCACTCTTACTCACCCAAGCAACAATATAAACTGCACGGCATCACCCTTCGTACTTTTACTCTCATCCTCACCATAAAATCAATATAATCGGCACGAAATTGTACATCGTGCGGCACGACATCACCCTTCGTGCTTTATTACTCTTTCCTCACCATATGAATAATATAAATGTGCACGGCATCACCCTTCATGCTTTATCACTCTTTCCTCACCATATGAATAATATAAATGTGCACGGCATCACCCTTCGTGCTTTATCACTCTTACTCACCCAAGCAACAATCACAAAGCAATTTGGGCAAGGGAAAATAAAAAATATCACAATAAAACCCCGGCAAGGAAAACAATATCATAAATAATAACGTCCCAGCAAGGGAGAGAATATGAAAGCAACAACATCCCGGCAAGGGAGATAATATCATCAACTTCTTCTCTTTTTCACATTTACTTCACAACTCGATTCACTACTTGAGCTAATGCTCTATAATGTTCAACAATTCTATTCTTAACTTGAGCAAATGCTCTACCATGTTCAACAATTCAATTCTCAACTTGGGCCAATGCTCTACAATGTTCAACAATTAACCATGATACTTCCACAAGTTATATTCCTCAATAGAAATTATCATATAGAGCATAAACAATACGAAACAGAATCACATTAATCATAGCATAAGACTCACGGGCATGCTTGACACCAATGTATAGATACTCGTCACCATGCCTATACGTCGTACTCATCAAATAACACATATCAAATAGGACACAACTCCTAATCCCTCAAGCTAAGGTCAGATCAAACACTTACCTCGCTTTGCAACCAATTCAAAATTCCAATAAGCCTTTGCCTCGTGAATTCGTGCCCAAAATTCTCCAATCTAGTCATAAACAATTCAAAATACTCAACACGAATTGTAGAAACTAATTCTATATGAATTTACAAATTTTCTAGATTAACATCCGAAATTTAGCTCAAAAATTGCCCGTGAGGCCCACGTCTTGGAATCCGACAAAACTCATAAAATCCGACAACCCATTCCGATACGAGTTCAGCCATACAAAAATTATCGAATTCCGATGTCAAATAGACCTTCAAATCCTAAATTTTCATTTTTGAAAAGTTTTACAAAAACCACAATTTCTTTCATCCAAATCTGAAATAAATGATGAATATTGATATAGATTCATGAAATGTAATCACTTCCGGGAATAAAACACTTACCTCGGTTGATTTGGACTTGATTTGAGCTCAAAATGACCCCTTCACCTCAAAACCCAAACCCCAACACTAAAAATACTCTCTCCCCCAGTTTGGTATTTATAGGCCCAGATTTCTGGGCTTCAGACGCGATCTGGTCGCAATGGCAGCACTTCACTGCTAGCCATTTCTTTTGGACACGTCGCATCCGTAGGATCCTCCGCCAGCTTTGGGTAATTTGGTCATAACTTTTTGTAGGAACTTCCAAATGACAAACGGTTTGAAGCGTTGGAAACTAGACTCAAAGGGTTTTAATTTGATATGTTGTGCATCACACTACTCGTTATATCCATGTAGATATATTTGTCCAAAGTGAGGTCTTGTGTGTACTCATTTGCAACTTTAGTATATTATGAACTTTTCCAACTTGGCTTAGGTTTAGGACTTTACTTAGACCCCATATATCTTATAGTACGCCTCGTACACTTGTTATCATATCCATTTGGTATTCATAATGGTAATAGACCTCTTCCACATACTAAATAATATAATTAGAACACGTCAACTATTTTATTTCGTCAAAATGCGTCGAATTATCCTATGGACTTCCAAATCCAAATTTGGACACACGTCTAAGTCCGAAATCATCATACGAAGCTATTGACATCATTAAAATTCCAATTTGGGGTCATTTGCTCAAAAGTAAACTCTTCGGTCAACTCTTTCCATTTGAGCTTCAAAAATAAGATTTTGATTTTTCTTTAAATTTAACTCTGAATCTTACGAAAAATCAAACTTGACTATACATGCGGGTCATAATGCGTATTACAAAGCTCCTCGAGGTCTTAAGCCGTTGAACGAAACGCTAATTTTTATAACGACATGTCGGATCGTTACAAATTTCTTATGATGATGATGGTAACGTTGCCTGCAACTTTAAGCATATAATAGTAATGAAACATACTCTGTGGGAAAGATCATAACATGCTCTTAGGTTGGAAATTGACTTGAATTTGTACACCAAGAGAGAGGAAAAATAATTCTCCTTCTAGCAAATCACAACAAACTTTCTCCAAGAGTGTTAGTGAAACAAATATAACATGAGATTTTCCCGTTTACATAAACGAATTAACTCCTGATATAACTATCTCTCTATTTAATTTGTTAAATTTGGAAAAAGTTGATCAAATCAAAGTACGCAATAAAATTATTCCTTCCTTAAAGTTGGAGAATGAGACAAAATGGATAGAAAAACCATTTCTTATCTTCAACTAAAATTTAACGCGCAAGTTCGTGGATATCAAAAGACGAAACACTTTAACTAAGTAGTTAATTTAACTTTCTGTCTTCCTTATTATTTTTCGGAGAAATCATAACACAAGGGAGTATGAAGCGGTGGCTTAGAGCGAATAGTTGTGAGTTGTGACTAAAGGAGCACGAGGGTTGAAATGGTTGTGGCTGTTCGGAGGCTTAAGTTTTCTTTTTTAAATAAGTAAAGTATTTAGTAATATAGATAAGAAGGGTACTTAAGTTATTTAATAGATAGATATGGATTATAGGTGGTGGCAATAAGGTTATTACGTAACAAATAAAGTAAGATATTTTTAGCACGAAATAATTGTTCTCGTCTTTTTCTTCTAATAATAGTCAAAATATTAAAATACGTTTGGGTCCATCTAAATTGGGTATGATCCATCTAAGCTTATGTGGCACTATAATTAAAATTTTTAATTAAAGTCAATGCCATATCATATTTTTATTGGATATTTTATAGGTTTTGAACTAGAATAACTTTTAAGTTACAAAGATAAAGTTGAGTGACTTTAAAGTGATGAAAAATAGATGAATAATTTTTTCGAAATAAATGATAAATTGGATGACCATCAGCGAAATTAACCTACCTTAGGCCCGCAGTGGCCAACTATATATTAATTTCTCTCTCGACTTATACTGCCAGAAAGTTACTCAAAAATGGTTGACTTTAGATAATTTAACAATCTGTATCTATATCTATTTATATCTATATCTATACTATATTAAAAGTACTAAGGTCTTTAGCGAAATGTCGTTCGCCTTTTTTATCCTTTAAAAATAGAGTTCACACTAGATGAAATTGTCATTTAATTATTATTTTAATATTTAAGTCTTTTGAATTAATAATTAACTTTCCTTATTTAAACTATGTAATAACTCTTAATATTTAAGAATTTAATATCGTGTAGAATTTTACTTATATAGATAAATATATATATATATTTCCTTATTTGAATATAAGTCGAATGTTTTTAAAAAGACATAGGAGTAATATACTTAATGTAGTTTAGATTTCCATGATTCCTGCAAGTTTTTGTTAGTATGCCTAATATTTAGGAGTACTACTTTTTCTAAAAGTCCACACTAGAATATTAGTCCACTCGAATATCATAGCTACATTTTTCTTTTTATTTATTTTTTAAACTAACCAATTTTTAATTACTTTCTTTTCTTCTTATTTTATATATAATTTAATATTGACAATTTTGATGTAACTTTTTAATGGTTGTATTGATTAGGAGATGATGATAATTTAGAAGATTGTCGCAAGGAGATCAAAATAAAATCTCTATTCTTCTTTATATTTTGTTAATGACATTACGAATATATTATAACTAATATATAAGACCTTGCAATCGATTAAGAATTTAATATTTTAAATATTAGAAAAATCAATATTTAATATTAAAAGTTTAGTATGAATTTTTACTTTGAGTTTCCAAGAAATTTTGGCTTTATACTATCAAAAATCACTAAGAAATTACTATAATGCATATTTTCATTAACTAGATGAAAAGGATGTTTGTTTTTTCTGCTAAAAAGAAACTAATATTATAATTAATAAAGTTTATTACAAAATTTGAATTCAGGAAAAATAAGAATTAGCTACAAAATTCGTCTCATAGATAATACCATAATTTTTTAATAATCTATCGCTAATTCGTGACCTAATTTTACTTATCGATATTTTAGATACATAATTTATCTGTCACAATTTTTTTGAAATATTTTTTGTTGACATGTCTAGAATATATAGTATCCAAATTATTATTTTTGTACGAAGTTAAAATAAATGAAGGGGATACGTGATAAATCACCGAGCTTTCAAAACTAACTAGATTATTTTCATGCTTAGCTTAGGTCATTCGTTATTTTGTTGACTAAATAGGATCAATACTTGTCATTTTCAAGAGCTTATATTTTATAAATTTTCTTTTATAACATAAACACATTGTTCAATAAATATTGTTATAATTTCTAAAAATTATATTTTTTGATATAAGGTACACGCGTATCGCGCGTATCCTAAAACTAGTACTATATTAAAAGTACGAAGGACCTTTGCGAAATGTCGTTCGTATTTTCCTTTAAAATAAAGAGTTCACATTTGACAATATAGTAATTTGAGTATTTCATTAATATTTAGAATTAGTCATTTAATTAATTTTCCTATAATTTAAGAATAGTTATTTAATTATTCTCCTATTATTACCACTCTAGGAAAGTTAATAAACTTTTGCCTGATTCTTCGTTAACTCCCAACATTTCGCTAAGTCTCTCACACGTTCTTTCTTTCTTTCTTTTTTCTTTTCTTTCTTTTTTCTTTTGCTTATTTGTTACAAGACTTTATTATTTGGTAAAAAGTTTTAAGGACTTATTTTCCATAAAAAAGATATTTGATGAAAGACGAGCTGTTTGGACTTCTATTTTGTTAAGAGTTTTTGAAATTTGGTAAATTTTTCTTTGTCTATTTGAACTACACATAAATTTATTTTATATAATTCCTTTCCAGTTTTATACTTCCAAATACTTCTATTAAAGAAACTACAATTTTACATCTGTTCTAGCAGCACTGTTTCTCTGTTTCTCTAACCACATTTTTTTCGTATTAAATGGTTTATGTTGTATGCACATATTTGTATTAGTACTTGAATTTGCATTCATGTATATTGTTAGAAATTTGATTATAATACCAAAATAATTTTATTACACGCAGTCTTTAATTTGTTTGCAGTTTTTGTACGCATATGTTTCAAGATTAATGCATTATAACCCATCATCTTGGAGTTCACGTACTTTCATTTTTGAGTTATATTAGAAAGCTTCTAACAATTTTTTATGATGATATTTTATTATAGTTTAGTAGACAAAATAAGACGAACAAAGTAGAAACGCTCTAAAATACTACGTACTACTATTCGTCCCATTTTGTAAATTAGACAACTGAATAGCCCCTTATAATGATGGCCATAAAGAGCCTCTACATGTCTTGTCACAAATAGAAAATTTAGAGAGTGACATATTCTGGAAGAAAATGATTTTGTTTATTTAAAAAAAAAAAAGAGACATTTCCCAAGAAGCAAAGACAAGAAAAAATTTCACCCACAGATGAAAAAATACATGTGAAAACCTCTCTATTTGAAATTTGAAGGCTAAGTAATGCAGCTTCACATGAACATTAATTCATGCGACATGATTCGTCGGAAGCTGTGTGCTAATGATGTTGAGGATCTGGTCCTCCAGGTGCTACTCTATCTTTACCCTTCATTACCCTTCTATGATTTTGCTCCAAATTCTTTCCAAAATGATTCATTAATTCGCTTAAAATTTGTTTGCTATCTATTTTTCTCCTCATGCTCTCAAGTCCACGATAAGTCGTAGCTCTTGAAACAGAAATATTTACATGTGAAGAGAATATTAGTAGGAGGACAAATATTGAGCTTAGTATAGACTTGGAGTTGGCCATATGTTTGATAGGAAAATTCAAGAGATATTGGAGACAAAAGAGACTTTGCAATAAGCTAAAGGTGGCAAGCTTGATCAAGTAAGAGATCAAGAAATATTATCCAAATATATAAGGCAATCCAAAGGGAAGTGTCCAAAAACAGTAACCTTTTCTTTCAAATGATCATGCGTATACAGAAAGAAGGTCCTTCACAAATTGTCATATAACTATGATATTTTTTCACTAAAATCATATAACTTTGTTTTCTTACACAAAAATTATAAAACTTTCACTATTTTACTCAAAGAGTCATAATTAACCGGTAAAGACAATTCTCCGGTAATTTTTTGGTATTCTACCTTTTTTTATTTTTTATATTCAATCTAATAAATAAAAATCATAAAATTTAGAAGTTTATTTACTACTAGGTTTAGAAGTAGATTTCGTTATTCATAAAATTTAATTCGTAAATACTTCAGTAAGAACTTCACTGATAATTTATATTTTTAGCTAGAAAATTTGATTCAATAAAAGTCTTTCTATCATATTTTTCGAACAAATAATATTTATTATTAGGTTTAAAAATAATAGTTATTTATTTGCAATAAGGATTCTCAAGTGTTTGTTTGTTTTGCTTCTTTTTCATTACAATCCAACAAATCTTTTTAGGAGTTATTTAAATTAAAAAATCACATAGACATCTTTTGAATCCACAGAATACTTAGAAATAAAATAAGAGTCACCATGAAAGTAGATATTCATTAAAACTATAATTAAAGTAAATGGTAGGTAAATACTTTGTACATATCACATTCGAGCCCTTATGCCGAATATTGATCTTCTATTTATCTTTTAAATATTAATTTTATATTAGAAAAAATTATAAATTTAATCAGTTTCATAACATTTAGGCTTTTGAAGTCACTTAACATCTTCCTTCATTGAGTTAAATAAATAAAATTAACAATGATAAATTTTAGAAATTTATACTTTTTATTTTTACGTACTTCTATTTATGAGTCTCATACAATTTTTAATGTAATAAATATTTATAAATAAAATTTACTTATTCGGACGAGGTAAATGCGCAAAGCACGCTAAATAGCGTTCACCTTTTTTTACCTTTTATAAAAGGATTACATACTAGACAAGGTTATAATTTAATTATTTGTCTAATATTTAGGATATAAAATCAACTAAATTTTGATTATTAAATTTTTATTTAATTATTTGAATTATATTAGAAGTCCTAATTTACTCTATGACGAAACTAATATTCTCTCCTTTTGTCCTTTTATTATGTTGAGCCGAGGGTCTTTCGGAAACAACCTCTCTACCCCTTTTACAATTAAATATCTAATTGTGAACTCAGTTATTATTGCATATAAATTTGAAATTACGATAGGAACTCATAAGAATCAAATCCCGGATCCGCCTCTGAATAGAGTGTATGCCTTTGCTATAGGAGGTAAAATTTCCTATTTTAATTGAGTCATAATTTATTAGATTGAATTTAAAAAATAAAAAAAAATGGTAAAATACGAAAAATTTACTGGAGAATTGTCTTTGCCGGTTAACTATGACTTTTTGAGTAACGTAGTGAAAGTTTTATGACTTTTGTGTGAGAAAATAAAGTTATATAACTTTAATGAAAAAATGTCATAATTATATGACCATTTGTGAAATTTACCCCGAGAAAGAATAATGGACCAAGTTACTCGGATACTAACTTTTGTTTAATGGTATTTTCCACTCAAGTTAAGCAGATTACATGAAAACTACGTAATCAAGCTTTCATTAATTCGACCCCACAATCACACTTCCAGCTTTTGTTTCTTTCATACTTTGGTTAGTTTTACTTTTTTTGTCATTATTTTTCTGTTATATAGTATTTTGATTATAACTTTTTTAATCTTTTTTCAAATCTATTTCAAAAAATGTTTTTCTTGAGCCGATGGTATATTGAAAATAACTTCTCTGGTCATAAAAGTTGAGGTAAGATCCGCGTATACCTCACTTTCCCCAAATTCCACTCGTGAGATTATACTAAATTTCTTATTATTGTTGGTGAATGACACTTAAAGCTTTTGTTGATTAATTCCATAGTTTCCTCTTTCTTTTCCCGTTCCTTCCACTATCACATTGGTTTTGGATGACTAATCTCTTTGTCATCGTTTCTTGGATGGTTCTGAACATAGATTATAGCACCCACAAATCAACATTAAAAATAGCACATTACTAAAAGAGAACTGGCCGGCCGGCCCAATAGTAGAGGGGCCTGCTGAGTACAGATTGTCTGTTCATAGATAAATGGTTCTTAATCCACCAAGAACAATTCTTAAGTTCTCAATATCAGCTCGGTGTCTAACTTCCATTAGTCAACAGAAGTTGAGGAGTTTTAATTTCCTTTTAGATGCGTCATAGCCGTTAATGGACTTTTAATTTCCTTTAAGCATGATCGAGATTATTCCTAAAGCCGCTAATATGATGGGCGATTTTTAAAGCTAAGGTTGTTATGTAGAAGAATGACTCCTGAACTCCAAAGCCCTTAACTCGTTTTAACTAGTTGATAGCAACCACCAGCGAATGGAGTGAAATGGTAAAGAATCCTCTATCCTTGTATAAAGGTCTCGGGTTTGAATTTTGAAAATTAATACGATCCTCCTTGGTAGGGAGCGGTTTTTCTTATAGAATTTTTATATTCATATAGGAAACTATATTACCCTCAATATTTAAGGTTTAATATAATTACATTTAGTATACCTAATTACTATTTATATACTATTAGTGGTTTTAAAATGTATTAATTACACTCCTAATTTAATGGTACCGTATATTCCTTCTAATACCACTCCCCCCACGTTTCTCTCTCAAATTCCCAAACCTTCACCCACGTTTCCCTCCCACACCCGTGATTTCTGTATCAAAATCTCATTATTTCTTCCATAGCCAAGGTACTGTCGGCACCTCTGCAATCTTGTCCCAATATTTTTGTGCCCGGGGAAAATGAGCACAAGCTTGGTCGATTTGATGGTTATGATTTCGGGTTCCTTCAGTAATATAAGAGGAAAGGAAAAGAGAGCAGCAATTCCACTATTAACAGCCATTAAAAAGCTTTGAAGCTTTGAATTCAAATTTGGGTTTTCAAGAATCATTATTTATTTGGAATGTGTGTTGTTGTAAATAATTGGGAATATGGTTTGGAGTTTATATCTCAATTTTGAGGGGTTTTGGTGAAGATTAGACTTGGTTTTGGCTGAATTTCAGATTGAAACTCGAAGAAGAAGAAGAAGAAGAAGAAGAAGAAGAAGAAGAAGAAGAAGAAGAAGAAGAAGAAGAAGAAGAAGAAGACGACGACATGACATACATTATATTGCAGCAATTGTAGATAAATTGTAGAAAAATTGTAGACTGTTGTTTATTTATTTTTGAGCTTTTGTGTTTTTGTGTTAAATTGTTTGATGGGAGCTTGTTATTCCACCTCGTCTGTTTTGGAGCTTACTTGTGCAGAGGAGAAGATGTTTTTTAAGTTATATATATTGTTATACCTTTAAATTCAAGAAAGTATGGTTGTATTATATTTAAAGAGACATGAATTTGTAGAATAGGTTGAATGTGAGTAATGAGTCAAATATGACTCACAATGGCTTGTTTTTTACATTTAATCTACAACAAAACTACATATCATTTGAAAAATTAATATGAAAATACAGAATTTCAATGTTTCTACAAATTATATACAAAATTTCTACAAATTGTTCATAACAGAATTTATCTTTATTTCATGCATGTTCGTCTGCAACACTAAAGTTACTTGATATGCCAACATCTTCCGCTATAGAGGAATACAACTTATCTACAATTTTTTACAACTTTCACACATAATTTTTGCACCCAGTAAATACAACTACAATAATATAAACTTACATATAAATTTTATACAATATGTCTTTTGTATATTTTGTATCTGATTTATACATAGTAAAAATAATTTTCAAACAACTAATTTTATATTATACAAATTATCTACAATTTTCGTACATTATTTCTACTAAGTTATATACAATTACAATATAATATCACTTAAATATAATTTGTATACGATGTAGTTCAACTTTCATACAATAGTTAAATGAATAAAAGAAAAATAAATAAACAACAGAATATAATTTATCTACAATTTCTACAATATAATGTATGTCATGTCTTCTTCTTCGAGTTTCAATCCGAAATTCAACCAAAATCAAGTCTAATCTTCACCAAAACCCCTCAAAATTGAGATATAAACTCCAAACCATATTCCCAATTATTTGCAACAACACCCAATCCAAACAAATAATGATTTTTGAAAACCCAAATTTGAATTCAAAGCTTCAAAGCTTTTGAATGGCTGACAATGGTGGAATTGCTGCTCTCTTTTCCTTTGCTTTGTATTACTGAAATTTGGACATAATTGTGTTTGTAGAAGAATTGTAGAAGATTTAGTTGTTTTTGATTTGTGAAATCAGAAAAAAGTTTGAAACACAGTGTATCGAAAAAGCAGAGACGCTAAATTTGAAACGAAACTGACGAAGAAGATTAATGTACGTGATTTGCGTTGTGGAAGATCTGGAAGAATATTTAATCCCCCAATTTTAGTGCGCCTAAATAAGAAAGCCTACAGCTACAATGATTCCTTATTTAATGCATTATCTATATTATGTAGAAATACTA
This sequence comes from Nicotiana tabacum, assembly GCF_000715075.1. Taxonomy (NCBI): domain Eukaryota; kingdom Viridiplantae; phylum Streptophyta; class Magnoliopsida; order Solanales; family Solanaceae; genus Nicotiana; species Nicotiana tabacum. The sequence continues at coordinate 176,792,018 of NC_134082.1, read as the reverse complement.
TTAGCATGAAGGGTAATATGCAAACTATGAACATATTTGGTAATATAGTTTCATATATGGTATAGGAACGAAAATTTCCCTTTTCTTAACGGCAGACTATATTTTTAAAGTCCAGGCACATGCTATGTATTGTATCCTCGAGCTATGTCACATCGAGCCCAAGAGTCGTGCATATCATGTAAATTGTGTTATGTCTTATATATAATTTTTTTTTTCCAAACTGAAATTTGCCTTAGGTGTTATATGTACTCCTCCATGTCCGTCAGTCTTTCTCTTTGATCCGCCCATATCAGCTTGCCTCTTATTATAAGCAGGGGCGGCCAAAGGGTCAAGCCACTAAAGCAAGAGCTTTGAGCCCCCAATTTTTCTTTTTGTTTCCTATTTATATTTGTATTGAGATCCCGACTAATTAAGATTCGTACCGCGTAAGGTCTAGTAGAAAAGAGAACATATTTTAACAGAATTTTATGAGGGCTCGAACTCAATATATCTAATTAAGGTAAATTGGATCATATATATCTCACAACAATCTTTAGAGATAAAGTCTAAATATATTAGGTATTTTAAAATAAAAAAGTAAAATATTTTATAAAAGGTAAAGGTAACTTTTAGTTTAGTACTGATGTAGACGTTTGAGAAAAAATTGGACAAAGAGAATCACTCTCCTTAAACTCTTGTCGCGAATATAAAACTTTTTATTATTTAAATTTTACATTGACATCATTAGTGAGGTACCGATATTATTATTCTCCTTTTATATTTCTCACTAAAAACGTGTAATAAATTTTTTAAATCCGTTTTTTGGTATCTTCAATAGTCCAAGTCTTATTTTTTTTTATCTTTCTCATCAATTTGTTTCTGCAAAAAAACATAAGTTTTCGATAGTTATATTGTTCTCTGTTGAAAGAAAAAAAAAATATTTTTTTCTAAACAAAATAAGATTTAAAGAGTATTGTTTAATAAAACTATATGGCGCATTCTTTTTTTCCTTATTTTTTTCTCAGGTTTCAAGCATTTCAACAAATATATTAGAACATCAAAATTATTTCAATATCAAGTTATCTGGTTCTATTAGCTAAGATCAACAATATCTTAGGAGATATTAAATTATTTATAAAAGAAATTATTAAGGAAAAATGCATAAGTACCCCCTGACCTATATTCGGATTGCCAACTACACATTTTTTCTTTGTGGGAATCCTATTACCCCCTTAAACTTATTTTAAATGGAATTATTTTCTCCCTTAACACTGACGTGACAGAGTGTGTGTATTTTACTCCCCCAAAGGAGAGTGAGAAGCAAGAAAAACGATTTTCAAATTATTTTTTATTCTTTTTTACCATTTTTTCTTACTTTTTTTTTTCCTTTTCGTTTTCCTTTTTTTTTTGTCTTTTTTCTTTTACTTTTTTTTTTTCATTTCTTCTCTAATTCCGGCGGATATTCATTCACCGACGACTTTGTCTAACCGTTTTTCTTCCATTTTTTCTTTTCACACACAAACTAAACTCTCAAAAAGTTCTATTCATAAGCAAAGCAAAATACACTCAGATTTGGGGGATTAAATTCATCATCGGAAAACTTTACCACGCCGGGAAAAAATGATGTATTGACATTTTAACTGAAAAAAGTTTTTGCAGCTTATATTCCTTTTTAGTTCTTTTGCTCTTCCTCTCACTCATAAATTACACTTTCAAGAAAAATTTATATATATAACAAAACACACTTAGATCGGGATAAAAATCTGTCGCCGGAAAAAAAAAAATCACCGAAAAAATGGTGTTTGTGAAATTCCGACGACCACCATTTTATGTCGCCGGTGACCAAAACAAAAAGAAAGAGAATGAAATAACCAAAAAAAATAAAAAATAATAAGAAATAAGAAAAAAAGATAAGAAGTAGAAGAAAGAATAAAAAAAGTACTAAAAATATATGTGGGGCGCGTGTAGCTCATCATTTGCCAAGAGTTTGGTTGTCTAGTTTTAGAGTGCAAATAATTCCATTTAAAATAAGTTTAGGGGGGTAATAGGATTCCCGCAAAGAAAAAGTATGTAATTAGAAATGCGGGTATAGGTCAGGGGGGTACTTATGTATTTTTCTAATTATTAACAACTTTTGAATTGATTTTTGCTGAAAGACCCCAGATTAAAAATTGGCTTTCGGCCACCAATTTTTTCGAGCCGCCCCCGATTATAATCGTGATACAAATAGGCTAAGATGGACAAGTCGTGAGCATGCATGATTCCCGAAAAATAGATGGTGTGCTTTACACATATTAAGTGATGTACCAACTCCTTTCTAATGTAATTAATCAAAAAGAAATATGTATAAGACAATGTTTACTTTAAGCCTTTAAAGCATAAGACAAAAGTTATGCGTAGGCCTAAAAGTTTTTGTTGTCATAGTATTATTCTTTGCATTTTAATTCTTTTCTTTATATTCGAATCGCCGCTCCACATTTAGCGACGCCAAATAGACAATTGAAGAATGTGTTGGTCATGGAAGACCTTTTGATGATTTTTATAACAATCATCATTCTTCAAGTTCCTAAACAGGGCAAGCTGTCAGTAACTATTACTCTCCCCTTCAGTTGTATTGGTCCACTATATTACAAATATTTTTTTATACCTTTATTTGTCCATTAGCAAATCAAGAGAAAGACTTCTGTTTTGACCTCTACTCGTTCCTCAAACTATTTTTCAAGACTTTTTAAATTGCTACATTATTATGGGTATTATGTAAACTATATATTTCAATTTTTATTTCTTAAGGAAAGTATAAAGTCTATTGTGAATCTATATTTATGCTATATTAAAATTAAAAAGACCCTTAGCGAAATGTCCGCCTTTTATACTCTTTAAAAATAAAATTTATATTGAGCAAATTAGTAATTTAATTATTTTTCTAATATTAGGACTTTAAGTTTGACTAAAATTTTAATTATTAATTATTTCCTTCTTTGAATTAAGTAGAATTTCCTAATATTTAAAATTTTAAATTGAGTAATATTCTACTTATATATTCTTACCTTATTAGAATTACGTGAAATACAAAAATAATCTTTTGTTATTCACTTTCAAATTACAGAAAATAATTTCTTTTTCCTGTGAATCCTCGAACCCGTTATAATTTTTAGTTCCACTAACTTTAGAGATCCTTATCTAATTTCTTTTCATCTTATGCTTTCTCCAAAGGACTACAAGATGGACCCTTAATTCGTTTAGTATTTTCATTTTTAATTATAATATAATTTTTTTATAATTTAACATATCTATGTTATTTGGCCAAAAAGTGAATAATCACCATAACTTAAATAAGAATAACAAAATTGGATGGAACATTGTAGGGATAATGCATAAAATTCATCCCGTCCTATGACCTATTAACCAACTATACACCTTTTCGTTTCGGAAATTCTATTACCCCCCTGTACTTATTTTTACCATAATTGATTTAACATTATATGCTCGATTAAATCCAACCCCCATCTATAAGATTATCGTGTATACCCGCGCTAATGGGTCCCACCTAATTCCCTTTTATTTTATCAGATCCCTTTTATTCTAAACTAAATTAAACTCATTCATTAATTAAACCCTACCCTATTTTATTATTTCCTTTCATACTCTCCCATTTTCGGCGGACGGTCCAAATCAAATTCTTAATCCCCCTCTTCGATTCCTTCCATAAAATCACTCCAATCATAATCACTCCAGTAGCAGCGCCGCTTTCTTTTTCCTCTATGAATACTAGTAGCTTCTTCCATCAAATTTTAAGACACAAGCTCTCCACAGTGTTGTACAACCACTCAGGGATTTAAAATCCGATTGGAGTGTTGATTTAACCAAAAATCTTGAAAAATATTTGCTCAAATTTGCTCTGGACAGAAAAAGAAAGAAGCAGCCGCAGTTAAACCCCCCTCTCTTCCTTCCGTTTTTACAGCCCTTTTTCCTCACAAAAGCAGTGTTTCTGTTCAGATCGAGTTCAGTTAAAGCTCCGTTCGTTGGTTGTTAGTTCCATTCGAGTTACCGGTGAGGTTCCGGCATCGCTGCATTTTTTGATAGTAAAGTTATTTGCTCAAATTCAAAAGCCCTAATGTTTCTTCTTCAATTTTCCACCCCTTCTTCCATGAGAATGTAAAAATAAAGTGGTTTATTAGCTATGTTGTTTGGGACCCTTTTTTATGGCTTATTTGGCATTACACTGGCGATTGAATAGCAGATGAGCCTTTTAAAATTAGTCCATACGCGCTTGGAAGAGGTGTAGTCACGGTAGGATTTAATTGAGCATATAATATTAAATCAATTATGGTAAAAATAAGTTCAGGAGGGTAATAGGATCCCCGAAAAGAAAAGATGTGTAGTTGGTAAATGGGTCATAGGATGGGGTGGATTTTATGCATTATCCCAACTTTGTATTAAAGATTAAAAACAAAGATTTATTACTCCTTCCGGTCCATAATAAGTGACTTTTAGCTTAAGAAAATACTAAAAAAAAGGTACTATGATAAATTACCATTAATTAAAATTTGCATCGTGTTAGCTTGACACATTGAGATGTGTAAATAAGGGCAAATTTTTAAAAAATAAAGTTGATTTCTTCTTGGCTATACAGAAGGACACTTATTTTGGACCAAAATAAAGAGACTAAAAAGTCACTTATTATGGACTGGATGGAATATATAATATATTCCTAAAAGATTATATTCTATATCTATACTAAAATAAATAAATTTGGAACAAAATAAAGTCTGATAACATACATTTAGACGAACTGAATACTTTTATGAGAATTTTTTTGCTTTATTGAGTTAGATATATATGATCAATAATCACATTTTCAAAAACTTAAATTTTCTCTTAACTTTAATTTTATAACTCAAATAACTTGTAATATAAAAATATTTATATGTTTTTCTTAAAATCTATATTTATTCAGATGAGGTATATATGCAAAGCGCGTATTCTAAGACTAGTATGTAAAAATGAACTGAGGGAATATATTATTTGTTCTTGAGAATGTGCTTATCCAACTTACAGTTCTTTTGGGGTCTTATACCTTTTCAAATAATGATCTGATGATGAAGCTTGTTCTTGTCTACAAGGTGCCTGAGGACATCGAGGAAAGACAAGGAAGGAAGACTAAACAAATAGTAAGTGGATATGGAGGCCAAATGACAGATTGAACATGATTTACTATAATCTTTTGGTGAGTCAACATTGTACCACGAACTATAAAGTTTAGACGACAACATGAATCATTTGACATTATCTTCCTTACGTGGAAAGACAAAACACAAACTTACAAAATAACGAGATTCATGTCCTTTTCTTCTAAAGTGTCTTTTCTTTAACGATATTATCGGTATTATTAAATCACTTCTTTTTGGTTATTTGTAGGTGGCCTTGTCCGTTTATCGTACGTTGGCGGTTGGAATATCTTTTGTTTTTCACGTAATTGCAAAATGATGCTATGATTTTTGTACTGCTCTCATGGAAAATATGAAAGTACAAAGGGCGGTAAATTGTAATTGATTTAAAAATTTTAGTTGACTAAGTATGAGTTTAGTCGACTAGACTTTGTGCAGTGATTGATTTATATAGAGATAAACTAAATGAGCAAAAGGATAAAGAAGACATATCCATTTTTATACTGGTTTAGTACCGGTGTGGTACCTATATCCAGTTCCCTTGGGTTACAAGGGTTCTCTTAGATTTTTGATATATATTTACAGCAGTGATGGTTTCAGTTCGTTCATCACCAACGATATACAACAACAGTAATTCGTTCCAATGTTGACACAACTCTCGTTTTGTGTTCTAACTCTTCCCATCTTTTATGACACTTGTAGACTCAAGAATACATTGTTTGTACTAAGAACTAAAAAGGCCTAGAAACAGATGATGTAGTTGAATAATCATCTTCTTGAGTTTGCCAATCTTCTTATAGGAGAGTTTTGAGTAGCCGTTGTAGATTGATCTTTGATTGAGACACGGAATGCTCTAAGAGATTTGACCCAAGGGGTGCCTCCAAATCCTGCACAAGAGATGTGATGGAATCGTTTACGTCCTTCCCTTTCATATCCATAATCAAGGGAGTGATTTGTGGCTTGATTTGATTGATCAATCTTCAGTATTTCCAGATTCTAAATCAGTCCTTGAAGTAGGGCCTAATTTCCTTTAGCGACTGCACTTGATATGTTTCCTTTTTGATTGCCTCGACATCCTTTGATTTAGCCATGTTTTGATTTTCTTTAACGACTGGACTTGATTTTGTTTCTTTTTTGATGGCTTTGACTTCCTTTGATTTAGCATCGTTTTTGTTGCCTTTGATCTCATTTCCTTTCTGATGTCCTTACCAAAAGGACTTCCTTTGAAGTAGTGTTGCCTCCTAATTTCCTGCAATTAAATGGATACAGTTAGATTTGTACTATTGTCATTATTGAAACATAGGTGTAACAATCTTCCCTTTTTTTATGATGACAATCAAAAAAAAAATATAATACACTTCCCTTTCATAACTTAAGATGCCTGCTCCCCTGAGTTGTTGCTTTGGTTTACTCATCATTGTTCCCCCTGAGTTGTTGCTCTGGTTTATTCATTCACTTTCTCCCCCTTTGACATCAATCAAAAAGAAGAAAAACAAGTGCAGACAGAATAGACATAATAATGTAGATAATAAACAAAGTAATTAGGGTACCAGAGGTTATGCCTTCAGTAGAGGCACATAGTGATGGTTCTTATAGACCAACGCAAAAGTAGTTCACAAAATAAAACAAGCAACAACAAAAAATTGTTTTAAACACACACACACACGTACTGCCTTAGTTCCTCCCAGAAAGTATTTCAGGGTATTGATCATTTTGTTTCTTGCTATGCCAGGAAATTAGAGCATTTCCCAAAAATTGGCATGTGCCACTAGTACTTTTCCTGTCAATCCTATCACCTGCAAAATCTGCATCTGAAAAGCCTGAATTTGAGTGTTTAATGAACAAGGTTGTGTCGATATTACCTCGTTTGAAACCTTGATTTAGAAGGAAAGAACTTAGTCTTTCTTACGAGGCCGAGGAGCTTGCTTGAGTCCGTATAGAGCTTTAGACAGCTTGAATACATGGTTTGGGAAGCTGTCGGTTACAAAGCAGAAGGTTATTTCCTGTATACTTCTTCAGAGATGTATCCATTTAGGAAGGTACTTTTTACATCCATTTGAAATAGTTTGAATCCTTTATGAGTAGCAAAAGCAAGTAGAATTCAAATGGATTCTAATCTTGCTACAGGTGCAAATGTTTCATCGTAGTCGATTCCCTCTTGCTGAGAGTAACCTTGAGAAACTAGCCTTGCTTTGTTACGAACTACTTGACCAGACTCATTCAACTTATTTCTGAAAACCCATTTAGTTCCTACAATAGAAACATTTGATGGTTTTGGAACCAAATCCCACACTTTATTTCTTTTAAATTGATCAAGTTCATCTTTGATAGCTTTGACCAGTAGTCGTGTTTAAGGGCTTCATCAACCTTTTTTGGATCAAGTTGTGATATTAAGGCCATACGAGAATTGAGCTTCTAAGATCTTCTGGTAGAGATACCTTCTTGAGGCTTTCCAATGATGAACTTGTGGGGATATCCAGGTTCACTTTTCCATTCATTTGGAAAATTTGTGATTGGCTCCTCTTCCATAGTGGTTGACTATTCAGCAGAAGATGGTTCCTCGATTTCAATGTGCTCCTATGTGGACTGATTCTACTGATTGGTCAACTGCTCGTGACTGTCTTTTCATGTAACAACAGACTTTAGGACAATAGAGATTTCCTCATCTTCAGGAAATTTTTCGTTCTTTGAGCGAGGGTTAGTATCCACAAAACAATATGAATGGATTCTTCAATGCATATAGTTATTTTATTGTAAACTCTATATGCTCTACTTGAGGGAGAATATCCAAGAAAAATACTTTCGTCGCTTTTTATATCAAACTTACCCAAGTTGCCTTTTTCATTATTGTGAATGAAGCATTTGCATCCAAATGGGTGGAAGTAATGTTGGGTTTCTTACCATTCCATAGCTCATATGGAGTCTTTTTAAGAATGGGTCGAATCAGACATCTGTTGATAATATGACATGCTGTGCTTACAGCTTCTGCCCAGAAGTGGTGAGGTAGAGAGTTTTCCACAATCGTGGTTCTTGCCATGTCCTGCAAAGTTCTGTTTTTACGTTCTACCACTCCATTATGTTGAGGTGATCTTGGCGAAGAGAAGTTGTGAGAGATTCCTTGATCGCTGTAGAAATTTTCTAATGTTCTGCTTTTGAACTCTCCTCATGGCCACTTCTGATAGTAGAGATGTAGTATCCCTTTTCATGCTTTACCTTCTTATAGAAAACTTCAAAATTCCTTAGAGCTTCATCTTTATGATTCAGAAAAATAACCTAAGTGAAATGAGAAAAATCATCTATGATACAAAAGCATATTTTCTACCACCAATACTAGTAGTTCTAGTTGGACCAAATAAATCCATATGCAAGAGTTGAAGAGGTTTAGTAGTAGAAATATTGTTTTGATTTTGAAAGATGAACGAGTTTGTTTTCCTAATTGACATGCATCACAAATATGATCTTTTGAAAAATCTAGTTTTGAAAGACCAATGACAAGATCACGTTTAGAAAGTTTTTGAATAGTATGCATGCTAGCATGGTCAAGCTTCCTATGCCATACCCAGGGATCATCAATCATAGAAGCTGGACAAATTTGATTACCAAGACTATCTATATTATTGCTAGTATAGACATTCATGTCGCTATTTCTTGAAAGAATAAATTTACTTGATTCGTCTTCAATAAACCAACCATTTTTTTTAAAACGAACCCCAGAGTCATTGTCACATAGTTGACTGATACTAAGAATGTTGTAACCAAGTTCATCAATCAGGTATACTTCGTCTACATCACATGTTGAGTTGAGAGGGACTCTTCCAACTCCAATTACATTTTTTTATTTGTCTCCAAACGTGACAGTTCCTCCATCTAATTTGGTGACCTTCTTGAACAGTTGTTTGTCACCAGTCATATGTCTGGAACATGCGCTATCAAGATACCATTTCCCTTTTCTATTCTTCTTGCGTTGTTCCTCACTTGTACCTTCGTCTGCCATGAGACCAAGTTCACCAGAGTTTTCATCGCTATCTCCATCGATGGCCATAAAGCACATGTTGGCGATTTCTTCGTGATCATATTCTTCTTCATCACTCCAAGATCCAAAGTATTTCTTCTTTTGAAAGTTCCTGCTGAGTTTCTTTTTCAGTTCAGGGCATTCAGCTTGAATATGTCCATGTTTCCAGATTCATAGCATCTTCCATTATTTTTATCATTATCATTGTTCATCCTTCCTTTTTTTTTGATTTACCTCTCCTGCTATTTCTGTTTTTCCTCATCATGCTTGTTACAACTTGAGAGAGCATAGCTATGTTTTCATCTTGTTCTCCTCATTCCTCTTCATTTTCTGGTTCAACCACAGTTTCTTTGAATGCAACTGTCTTCTTCTTTTCTTGTTGAATCTATCTGTCTAAGTGTGTTCTCTCAAATGCAATTAGATTACCTCTAAGTTTATCATAGGATATTTTGTCAAGATCCTAACATTCCAAAGCAAGGACTTTGGGTTGCCAAATCGTGGGAAGACTTCTCAGAATTTTTCTGACCTGTTCTCTGCTTTTGATTGGTCAACCAAATGACTTTGATTTTGCTGAACCTGGAGAACATTTCCTCTATTGATTCTCCATCCTTCATTTAAAATAATTCATAGTCTCAAACTAGTAGATTGATCCTTGTTTCTTTCACATTGTTGGTTCCTTCATATGTGACCTCTAATTTATCCCATATTTTCTTTGCAGTTTCACATGTTGATATCTTTTCATATTCTTCTCCACTGATAGTATTGTACAACAGAGTTTTTGCTTTTGCATTCACTGTTATGATGGCTGATTGTTCTTCAGTGTAATCATCTAAATCAAGTGGATTAGTTTATACTATGACTTGACCATTTTCATCTTCCTTTGGCGAAATTGAAAGAATTCCCTTTTTGATCACAGGCCAAGCTAATTTCATATGACATAGTGTAGGTCTTCTTTTTCTAGTGAGAAAAGTGTTGGCCGTTGAAATACGGGGGTCATACCTGAGAAGTCCTTCTTGAAATAGCGCTCCAACAATTGTGTTTGATCCCGTGATCTATTCCTCACTTGCTGTTAAGCAAAAGTTGGTGAGCCTTGCTCTAATACTAATTGAAAGCACAAGAGGAGGGGGAGGGGGAGGGGGGGAGAGGGGTGAATTGCAACCGATTTAAAAATCTTAGTTGACTAAGTATGAGTTAGTCGACTAGACTTTGTGCAGTGATTGATTTATGTAGAGATAAACTAAATGAGCAAAAAGGATAAAAAAGGCACAACATTTTATGCTGGTTCAATACCGGTCTGGTACCTACATCCAGTTCCCTTGGGTCATAAGGGTTCTCTTAGACCTTTGATAAATATTTACAGTAGTAGTGGTTTTAGTTCGTTCATCACCAACGATATACAACAACAGTAATTCTTTCCAGTGTTGACACAACTCTCGTTTTGTATTCTAACTCTTCTTATCTTTTTTAACACTTGTAGACTTAAGAATACAGTGTTTGTACTAAGAACTAGAAAGGCTTAGAAACAGATGATGTAGTTGCATAATCGTCTTCTTGAATTTGCCAATCTTCTTATAGGAGAGTTTTGAGTAGCCATTGCAGATTGATCTTTGATTGAGGCACAAAATGCTCTAAGAGATTTGACCCAAAGAGTGCCTCCAAATCCTTCACAAGAGATGGGCTAGATTCGTTGACATCCTTCCCTTTCATATCCATAATCAAGGGAGTGATTTGTGGCTTGATTTGGTTGATCAATCTTCAGTATCTCCAGATTCTAAATCAGTCCTTGAAGTAGGGCCTAATTTCCTGTAGCGGCTACACTTGCTATGTTTCATTTTTGATAGCATCGACGTCCTTTGATTTAGCCTTGTTTTGACTTCCTTTAACACCTGGACTTGATTTTGTTTCCTTTTTGATGGCTTTGACTTCCTTTGATTTACCATAGTCTTGTTGCCTTTGATCTCGTTTCCTTTCTGATCTCCTTACCAAAAGGACTTTCTTTGAAGTAGTGCTGCCTCCTAATTTTCTACAATTAAATTTGCACTATTGTCATCACTAAAATTTAGGTGTAACAAAATAATCTAATGATCACCTAAATTTTTGGTGAAGTAGGCGATTGAATGATTTGCAAATGATTGATTTTGTTGTTTTTGTGAAATCACCATAACTTCTAGAAAAGCAAATTCGCAAATCCTTTTTGGTTTTGGTTTTGGTTTGGTTTTTAATTTCTTCTAGTTTGTGTTCGGATTTAATTACAAGAAGGTTTGGAGGTTCAAACTATTACACAAAAAATAAAACAAAGTAAGAGTGTCGTTTTGACAAGCAAAAGAAGAGAGAAGCGATTTGTCTTTTCACTGCACAAGTTCTGCACGAAAGGCCAGCTTGAAATTGTGTTTTTTCATGCTGAAATTTTGTCTGAAAACTCCTAATATCATGTTCATTGAATTAAATGATGGATATCGTGTTTGGAGATTTATTGACAGAAGATATTTTTTTTTTTTTTTTTTGAGTCTCTTTTTTTGGTTATTCTTCTTCAGTCTTCACCTTTTTTTTTTTTTTTTTTGGTGGCTCTTGTTGTATTGTTTCTCCTTGTCTATCACTTGTGGTATGACCATTTTGGAGGAACTTGTAACCTTCTCTCGTTGTGGTGAAGTTAATTTTGGATTCTTTTATCTTTGATTCTGAAGTGTTTCCCATTTGAAATTTTGGTGTGACTAATTAACAAAAACCCATACTGCAAAAGTTAAAATGCAGCAAACACAAAAGCCCAAATAAAATCATTGAAAAAAAATACCTATCTCCGTTATTCATATTTTAATTAGAATAAAAAACCGTTTTACAGTAGATAATTTATGACATTCTTGGTATCTGAAAGATTGTGCTAATCCATCTCAAATTATATTATTTGCTGCTTTTTGACAAGTAATAATATCAATTTATAGAAGTCAAATAGTCGTGAGCCGCAATTGTACCATCAACTTGTTCTGATAGAACATATTAATAAGTGATGTTCATAAGCAGTTAAAGTGAAGAACTTTTAAGCCCCACTTGACAAGTGACAACTAACATTTGAAATGTGTTGACTGATTAATTGGCTCTTTCAAATGCTCTGATTATGATACATATCAAAACATTGCGGCTTTGGATACTCTTATGATAATTAATTGCAGATAGCACCACTTGCAGTAACTAAAGTTGGATTAGATGGAATGGCAAGTTGACATCATATTCCCACTTTTATTAAACTGAAGAAAATTATACATTATTTATCAGCTCTTATCTCAGTGTCACTTTCCTCATGAAGAAATTAATAACCTTATCTATCTAAATATGATGTGCTTTCAAGATCGGTTATGTTGGATTGTGTTATGGTAAAGAGCTATTAGTTGCTTCCCTCCATTTTGTGATTTATCGCTCGGAATTTATTTTGTTTGCTTTCGCATAATAACTAGTTACGTCAATCTTAATAAGAGTTACGCGTTATAATTAAGTTGAATATATATGACTTTTTAAAAATGGCTCAAAACCCTGCTGCTCTTTTTTCTTTTCTTAATCGATTTCCTATTGCAGAATACCTTATTCCAAATTAATGACAAGTCAATGAATAAAGCAATACTTCGAAATAGATTAGTAAGATGATGTTGTAGAGATAACTATAAGAGCAAAATAAAAATAAAAGTAATACATGAACAAAGCATGTAGTAATGTTTAGTGGCCTGCTTTATTAAGTTTCCAGTAGAATGAAAGCAATGTGCTCTGGCATGCATCTGAATTTTAAAGAATCATACACTCAGTCCTTAAATGGTGATCCTTAGCCTGTTTTGCTAATCTTCAATCAATTTGAGTTTTTAATCATCAATTAATTAAATCTGATCTTCCCAAATAATCTGCAAAATTTTCGTTGGACTATCTTCCTAAAGTAGTCTTCCAATAGTTCTCAATAAAATAATATCAACAAAGTGCTTAGCTTATACAAAGAATCTCTCAGAAAATAGTCACTTATTCCATCATTCATGCCCCTTGGATGCTCCGAAAGAACCCATCCCCGGGTTTATCCTCCAATAAGAAGGAGAAAAATCAATGTTGATCCTAAAAGTTAATCATAATAGGGTCTAATTTATTATGTACTTATAGTATAAAATTTCTTTACACCATAGATTATTTGATATTCCCATATTTTATTCGGATCCCAATTTAGATATTGTTTCAGGGAAATCAAAATTTAGACCAGACAAAAAAAAGTTCATGGACACTAAAACACTTTCGTGAGCCAGTTGTTTTCCAATATTCAGCTAGATTAGAGGATTAAACTTAAGGTGAATTAATGTAAGAAGAAATAACTGACAGAAAAGAAGCAAGAATATAATTTTATCAGCAGTGTTTTCAAGCAGCTCTACGTGAAATGCTTAAATGTTGTTTGAAATTTTGTTGCTTTTAGTTACTGCAGTAACTTTTTTAGCATAATAAATTATTTAGTTTTAGGATAAATCTACTTTATTGAATTCAAATTTCAGTTAGATTTTTTTGGTTTGTTGAGATATATTGGGATTTTTAAATTCTTCTTATGCAGATTTTTTTGCAGATTTTGTTTTTAAGTTGGCTATTTAAAACCTTGTTATGCTTAATAAAATTATTGAGAGACATTTTCAATCAATACTTTTAATCTTTTTGCTGTCCCGTCTTTTAAAAAAACCAACAAATGTATTCGACAATAGTTCAGTCTGCTGAAGAGTATTAAACTGACGAAAAGAAAGCCGTACAATTCACAAAGACCAGAATTAATTCAGCAAAAAAAAATAAAAAACATAATGTAAGAAATTACTCTGATGAAATATTTTCCTTAACATCTGATAAGTTTATTACAAAAAGGGCTGTAGTGTACTAATGTTCTTTGCCCTTTGCCTTTAGACAAGGTTGGAGGGAAATGTCAAAAGCATCGTCAGATCACATTATTGTAAAGGAAAAATGTAATCACAGCATCTAAACACCAATTTTAGCATGTTATGGACACTACATGCAAGATCAAGATTGTTGATTATATTTCTGCTTCCCCAGTTATACTCAGCTGTGGCAAGACAATATAATTCTCTGATCATAAGTGTTTAAAATGGTGATGAGGGTCAGGTCCTCCAGGACTCACTCGCTCGGGCCAATCGCGGGTGCTATATTTCGTCTTCTCTCTTTCGAATTGTTCCTCCAATGCTTCCCTGGCAATCCTAATAGACCTGATGGAGCGAGCCTCGATCAATGCAGACGAGAACAATAGCAAGATAATGCAAGCTAAATACTTGAAGCTAGACATTGTATTATCATACAAGTATTTGCAACCAGTTAGCTACAAGACTCAAGTGTTTCAGAAGAGCTAGAGAGTTCCATTATATGCATTTCTTTCTGTGACTACTCGTAATGTTCGATATATTTTTATATGGGTGTAAAGCTTTTCTAAGAGGAAACTGATTCAAGAAGCATTATCTCTCTCTCTCTCTTTTTTTTTTTTTACTTGAAAATATACTTTTAACGACCTCATTTGCAGTTGTATCCAAACAAAATTCACTTATCCAGTAATGTTTAGGGATGAGGTCTGCACAATCCATTTATGAATTTAATTTCCAAGAGATACCTAAGACAAAAGTCAACCCACTCTGTGTCAGCCTACTATATGTTAAAAGGTTTTTAGGTTTACTTTTTTAGTTAATGCATAAGGATTTACTTAGGACCACAACTAGGAAATGACATGGACAGATGGTGGAGGATGACTTTGATAAAAATAGTGAATTTACAGCATGGACTTCATGTAATATGAATAGATGCTGATTGGGATGTAAACTCATTGGCTCAACGGCTCATTCTGATAAACATGAAACTCATACAGTGAGCCAAGCAAAATTAAGAGAAGAGCTTTTATAAATGCAATAGCCAATAGGAACTGACATGCAAACAGCATCTCAACATCAGCAATAAAGTTATGGATCAGAACAAAGTTTTAAGATCTTTGTACAACATTATCCAAATTAAGTATTCTAATAATCTTCTTGTCAAAACTTAAGAGACTACTTTATTACAATTTCATGTCCAGAAAATTGAAGTCCAACTGCGATGTACACAAATTCAAGACAATAACCTTCTTCAATTAAATAGATTCAGCATAGCAAGGGAATGGAAATAGAATAAGATTGCAATCAGAATCTTCCAATTTTTCCTTTTTCCTTTTTCTATTAGAACTTTATTCTGCTCAAGAAATTAGGATGTTCACTAACCTATGCATCCCTCAAAGATAAGATTCCATAAAATAAGAAAGTACATATAAATTTGACATTCTAGATAAACCTGTTTCTCTTGCAAGAAACCTATAAATCCCAGGTCAAAACACTTCCCTGTTTCTCTTAGTGTTATTAAGAAAGTGAGCTACTCAATCTACTGGTGGCCATTTTATTATCCACGCATAGATGACTTGTAACAATGATAAGATTTTTGAAAATTATCGACCGTCATTCACTGATCAGATACACTGCAGTTACATGGTTGAGACCTCATACAGATGGGGTGAATGCTTAGCGCTGGAGTGCAAGTTTAGCGCTGAGTCGAGGGAAGTAGGCAGGGACGTGAGGCTTGGATCACAGGTCATCCCCAAGAGATATAGCTTCAAGTATCTTGGGTCGATGATCCAGGGGGACGTAGAGATCAATGAGGACGTCACTCACCGTATAGGGGCGGGCTGGATGAAATGGAGGCTTGCATCTGGAGTCTTGTGTGACAAGAAAGTACTCAAAGGTAAGTTTTATTGAGCTGTGGTTAGACCGGCCATGTTGTACGGGGTAGAATGTTGGCCGGTTAAGAACTCCCATATCCAGAGGATGAAGGTAGCAGAGATGAGGATGCTGAGGTGGATGTGCGGGCACACTAGGATAAACAAGATTAGGAATGAAGATATTCGGAGGAAGGTGGGCGTGGCCCCTGTAGATGACAAGATGCAGGAAGCGAGGCTTAAATAGTTCGGGCACGTGCGGAAGAGAAACCTTGATGCTCCGGTGAGGAGGTGTGAGCGGTTGGCCGTGGTGGGTACGAAAGGAGGTTGAGGGAGACCTAAGAAGTATTGGAGAGATGTGATCAGGCAGGACATGGTACGACTGCAGATTTCCGAGGACATGACCCTTGATAGGAAGGTCTGGAGGTCAAGCATTAGGGTTGTAGGTTAGGGGGTAGTAGAGTTTTCCTTACTTCATACCGGGGGTGAGGCGGGGTTGGATTAGGGTTGATCTTAGATGGCTTGCAGTTTATGTTGAATCCACACTATCCTTGCTGTTTATCTTAGCCCCGGGCCTTAGTTACTCGTTACTGTTATTGCAAGTCATTAATTATCTTTTGGTTGTTATGCTTCTGTTACTATTACGGTTTCTACCGGAGTTACTAATGAATTGTCTTTCTTTTCTGAGCCGAGGGTCTATCGGAAACAGTCTCTCTGCCCTATCGGGGTAGAAGTAAGGTCTGCGTACACATTACCCTCCCAAACCCCACTTTGTGGGATTTTACTGGGTAGTTGTTGTTGTATATTTTCTAAATGCATATGCAATATTGATGGAGCTTCTGACGACAACCCTGGATTATGTGAATACTGGTTCATTATCAGAAATAGCAATATTTACTTGATACGTGCTTCAACAACATTACTTTGCTAGCTTTAAACCAACTTTCCAAAGGCTTCGTTCATTTATAATGCTGCACAATGGTGAGGACAAAATTATTGTTGACGCTGATAGGATGCTGAACAAATATCCTCAATAGGAAATGAGCACCCCTATAGCCATTGATGAATTTGACTGAACAAATATTGGGACTCACTAGGCATATCGTGGTGCAGATTCAACATTATCTGTGGAGTGGCAACTCAATGGCTGATTATCTGGAGACATATGCAGTTAACATGTTTTCACGGGATTTTGATAAATTCATGCAACTTCAGTCTCATGATCGTAAATTGCTCAATGTGACAAGCCTGGTATCCCTTATTTTAGATCTTCAATTAGGTAATAAATTTTCAGAGTATTCGTTTTACTTCTATACAACTTTTAGTTCAATCACTTATTTTGCAATATAGCATGTGGAGGATAAAGCTAAGACTTATAGTGTGTTTTCTTAAATCCTCTCCACTCTGGTTTCCTTCGTTTTTGCAAAGGGAAAACCTCTTTCAATCTTCTCTATCCTTGTTTGCTTTCATCTTTGCAAAGGAAAAACCTCTTTCTCCTGCAACAAGATTTGGTAAGGTATGATGCAATGTCCTGCCTTATTCTGTAACACCTATTACATTACCTCTTATTTTCTGTAATAAAATATCCCCCATAGAGCTACAAAATGTGAGTAGATGGCTCCCTAAAGATAAAATTATTCATCAATCTATACTTCATTGATAGTTTGACAAAGATTCTAGAGTTTGCTTTCATTTCACTTTTAAAATTTCATTAAGATTTATGCCCTAAAACACAGTTATCTCCTTCCCCAATAGTTTAACCTGTTCCTTGTGTTTACTCAACTTTCAGCTCATACGGTTATGGATTTCTTCAGATCTTGGGCTGACTACCTATATTTGGAAATGAATAACATATGTATTCACAATAGCGACTGAAATATATATCTCATTTAGTGCTCTTCAGGTGATCTCAGTATAAGCAAATTGCCAATATCTGTACATGGACGGATTCTAAGATGCGAAATATTTATGAGATACTTGAAATCTAGTAAAAGTTCGACTTCTCTTTCAGCCAGAGATCTGCCTACAAGAGTAATCTAGCTCAAACATCACTTTAGTTTGTTATTAGCAGCAAGGTCATGTTTGGCACTTGTGAAGTCGATGCTTCTTCACCCGAGGAATGCAAGGAAAAGAGATTCTTTGCGATTGCATTCGAACATTCAGCAGCAAGCTCTGCCTGAAACTACATGGGGTTAGTAGTTATACGTATTTAACTACTCAAGTCTTTTCTGCAGCATGTACACACACAGAGAGGAGAAAAATACCTCTATGTTGCTAGTTGGTACCTCGTCATCAACTCAGCAGCGAATTTCTGAACCCTGTGTATGTTCTAGGTGGTGAAGGCATACATGCCCCTTTTTAGACTAAAGAATTGAAAATTGTGAAAAGGATAGGGTGTGACAATAATTCAGTAATAAGGATATCTTCTCTTCATAAATGGGATGGTTAAGCAGCAGCAGCTTATTGTTGTTCACAACAGCACGAACTAATACTTCTTTTGCCTCCTCCTGCTTTTTCCTCAGCATGCTGCACATCTGGAAACATAATAAACTATGATCTGGCATGACACTTTCTCACCTGCCTCAGTCTAGGCCTCAACAAAGAACAAATTGTTGCTTGCTCGGAGAAAAAGGAGCTAACTAAGTTGAAGCATATAGAATTATTGCACCACGTAACCTTTGAATTTTCAATTATCGGCTTGAAAGCATTAATAGAGGGTGGGATAGGACACTAATTAATGCATCCACCAATTGGCTTCGGGGACCCAATTTCCATTCAGCTTATATAAGAGACATATAAAACTTCCACCAACAAAATCAGAATATCCATCTAAACTGGCTTGTAATTCTCGTGTCCATTTTTTCTTTGTCAAATTCATGGATGCCTCTTGGAATTCCGAGGTGCAGTTAAAAAGAGCGAACCTGATTTCGAGCATACTGAAGGTTTCACTAAAGTGGAACTCTAGCTAAGATTGATACAATGAAAAGGATGTTAAGAAAATTCAGATCCAAATACATAAACCTAAAAGGAACTACTGTAACAATTTCTAGGACCAAAGAGGACATGTCTAAGTAACCAACAGAAAACAAGTTGAGGAGAATGCAGCATTTTTTTCATTGTTCGTGTAGCCAATGTAAAATGGGAAGGTGGTAGATCTCATGCAATTCTAAGTCTCATAGAAACTTAAAATTTGAAGTGTATGCTGTCTGGTTACTTGTTTAGAGTAGAAAAGTACTGGCTGAACAAGCATTTACCTTTTCCACAATCTATAGCAATGATTTACTTCATGACTTCTCATAATATCTGAAAAGATACTACACCAGCAAGCAGAAAACAAGGAAAAACCAAAAATAGCGAGGAAGCACTCCGTACATCATCGAGATCCTTTGAAAGAGCCTCAGCCTTCTTTATGTTGTCATCATCTTCTATCTCAAAAGGGCGCCCTAACTCTTTGATGTTCATCTCCATAGGAACATCACGTGAAGAGATTTGGCAATTTTCATAATCACTCGTCTTATTACCATTTCCAGAATGTTCATGATCATTAACCTATCAATGAAGAATGATGGAGAACTTTAAAAGGTTGACATGCTTCTACGTTCCTATGTATGGGAGACACTTCGGAAACTATATCAAACATCTATATCTATTCTTTTTCTATCAATCACCTGTTTGTGCCATATCTTTTCTGTACCTTCAGAGGAGCCCCTGTAGAATTTTGAGGAGTAATCACACCTAAGTTCAGCACTGATGAATAAAAGATGTGCATTATCTAATTTTACAGAAGAACCTGCTTTCACTGGGTGAGTGCGAAAGACGCTTTGACGGAAGTAGGATCGTCAAATCCAAATTCGTCTGCATTAGGTGATATCACAAGTGACAAAGTCCCATACTTGTTATGTGACTATGCAGAAAAGGTATTCTTTTGCAAGGGAAAGCGGTGGAGAAAAGGAAAACAGACCTCTGGTACTTTCCTCTTGATGGATGAGTTAGCAGGCATTTGCTTCAGCCTCTCTGTACTATTATTGTCTTTGGCTTGTAAAATAGCTTTAAAACCACCATGCTGGTTCACAGTTTTTGAGGATTTCATATCTTTTTGCAACACTGTCCGAGATATCTCAGGCTTTGCACCAAGTTTTCTGCATTAGGAGCATGTGATTGATTGAAAGATTTCAGAAAGAAAAAAAAGAAGTCTCCATATTTGAAGACTTTGACAGGTAGAAGAAAGAAATCAGTATGGTACGCTGAAATTTTCAGTCTAGATGTGTCTAGAGTCCTCCTGGCAGCTTTAATAGGCAGTGTTTTGTCTCCTTCGTTGAGAGTATTCTTTGCAGTTGGAATAGGAGTCGTGTTTCTTGGTACAGCAATGCTGCATGGGGTGGACGTAGTTGTCTGTTGACTTTTGCTAGGAGGACTTACCCGGGAACTGAAGGAAAACATGCCAACGATTTTTTTGGTTAGAAAATATTTCTATTTTCATCGATCAAGAGAGGCACTTGACTGGAATTAAGCACAATATCAGAGCGTTGTGTCTATGGCTTAGAAAAATGGCATTATCAATCATAACATATAAGATGACTTCTTAATCTACTGAGAATGCCAAACAATATCTTATATAACTAATAGTTTTGGATGAAGTGATCTCCATATACAACAAACATGACTAGTTTAAGAGAAAAAGTTCAAACAAGTGAATCAGATAAATATGTGAAATCTTTTTAGGTGCAGGCATCCAAACAGAAACAATACTGCAAAAGATACCAAGAAACAAGATCAGCTAAAGTAGTCCATGCATGCTAAGAAATGTTTTCTATGCATTTCAAGCATTTTACATGGTGAATTCAATGGCATATCTGTTGGAAACATCAATCTGATGGGCGAGAAGGCGAGACCTGAAAGTAAAAAGATCTTTAATGCTTGCTTTGCTTTTCTCGGGAACAGATTTTCCTTGTTCTGGTTTTTGTTCATTTGGCCTCAAAGAACCAATCAACGTTCTTATGTTTTCCTCACCATCCGACTGGGAGCCCTTCCTAAAGTATTTGGGTTATCAACAACAAAAATTAGAATTCTTGCATTTACCATGAAATTACAATCAGGTAAAGTAAAGTGAAGCTTGAAAATTTGAGCATGATACAAATGTAAGTTACTAAAAACTTACATAGTAATGCCTAAAATCTGGTGGCTCTCCTGACTTCCTGTCTGAAGAGGGTTAATCATTGGCAGTGATCTAGAGTCCGGGGGAAAACCAGCTTTGCTCCCAGTTTCATCATCTTTGTTATCTTGAGATCTGTATTAAATTGTATCATACAAACTATTACAAAAATTTGACTAGTTTACACCATTGGCTTACATTATTTCATCTGAAGGACTCCGTGTTATGGAGCCAACTCTCTTGTTACCAAATGCAGAAGCTTTTGTCTCAGTCAATGATGTTGTCTTCTGCATCTGAGCTGCAGGTTTAATTGATGGCATAAAAAATTTTGACCTGATGACACCAGTGTCTCTTCTTTTCTCTGCTGTCAAATCTTCAGCTACTATTCCACTGCGACAATTTCAGAAAAGGCAAGTGCACCACAATTTCATAATATGCAGGAAAGAAACTTATTTTACACTGTTCTCTACGAAAACTCAGCTTTGCAGTTCCAAGTTAGACATCATGGACAGTAATGCTGAATGAACAAAAGGGAGATGGTCCGTATGACCTACTTGCTTAAAGAGGATGTAGAAAGCTCAGAAGTTGGGTTCTGAATCTCGTTAACGATTTTCACGTCTTGCATTTTGTTTTCTATAGCATTTGTAATGTACATACTGTTGGAATGTGTCTCAGTCCTGTCCTTATTGGTCTCCAAAACATGCTTATCGCTTTCAAGGATGCTCTTTTCACTAGCATTCTTCCTTGATGTTGCAACATCCTCCAAAGATGAACTTTCTAAAACTGTCTTCTCATAGTCTGTGTCTGAGTCCAAAAGCACTTTTTTGTTGACGTCATCCGTAGCCACAGAATTAACATGTTGCTGTAAACCAGAAGAAGTATCCTTCCTTGATTCACTTGGTGATATCAAAGAAGTTCCCTCCTCTACTTGGCAAACTGCTTCTTGAGTGCTGGTAGATATTTTTTCCTGTAACGAACTTTTTGCTTTCTCCAGTGCAACTTCACTGCTAACTGATTGCAACTTTGAAGTGTCGTTATTGCTCATAGTATGGTTTGAAGGTAAACTATGTTTAGTGGTGTCATGACTTTTATCTGTGTTAATATGAGTATCAATAGTTAAATTCATCCCAGCCTCTGATGCCCTGTGTTTCTGGGCTGTCCTGTCCTCTAAAGAACCAATGTCTTCATTCAGATGACTTCCAGAGCCTTCATTACCACTTTTCTTAGAAGTACATTCCTTTTCTTGGCTGTTCTTTGCCTTTTCTCTACTCTCCTGGCTTGACCCAAAACTGAAGCTATCCTTTTCTTGGTTGTTCTTTGCCTTTTCTCTACTCTCCTGGCTTGACCCAAAACCGAAATTATCCAACCTGGACCAAACACAGGTGGGGATACTCCACTTAGTTACAATGGAACTACTGAGTGATATTGATATTCGATGAACTGAAGCTAGAAAAATATGGAGCACAGTAAAAGGAGCATAAAAAGCAGTACATACTCAAAATCAAATGAAAAATTGAAGTCATCTCCCTTCTTTTTGTTGCCAGCACCATTGGATTCTTTCTTTGATGTCTCCCTTGATTTTCGATCCTTTTTACATGGGGAAGAGATATCAAGATCTGGCATGTCAATGTTGAAGGATGATATCTTGCCAAAATCACTATCAAGGCTGAAATCCATATCCCTAAAGAAAGTTCAATGCCAGAATTAGGTAATGTGTCATTCCTTCTCTGTTCAACATTCTATAGCTTGTCCAGAATCAAGTCTGGAAAATTGTTTGTCACAAATATACTGCGAATTTTTAAATAGAGTAATACTGTAAAAGAGAGACAGAGAGACTTGCAAGTTAATGACAGAAACCTTAGATCCAAGTACCAACAAAAAAGTGATTGACGAGATAAATGAAAATAATAAATGCGAGTATTCTGATGCAGCAGCTTAACAAAATTAATTAATTATATAATTAGAAATAACAACACAAGGCTATGCAGAGGTTACTCTTTGTCAAAGTTGAATGTCTTTTTCTTATTTTTGGATACAGGCCCAAAGTCGAAATCCATCGCATCATCTCCCATAGACATCGATTTCAATGACTTAAGAAAGTCATCTCCCATATCCAGATCTGTCACAACATAACGTAAATAGTAATTATCCAAGTTGCAGGTGATTGAAAATTCCAATATCTGCTATACTCGAGACGTATAAAGAAAGGCACGGATAAACAAAAACTCATCGAATAATTATCTGGGATGAAGAATGTATCTCTATTTACTTTGTTCCTCCACGATGTATACTATTGGACATTTTGCACGTTACAATCCATCAAGCTGCCATACTTCAATGTGGCAATCCTATTTTAAGGACTGATGCCAAATACTGTTGATCCTGACATTTTCATTTTCAAAAATCTTTTTATCTGAAAGTTTCTTGTATACAAGTACCAAAAAAAGCATTGTGAATCTCATCCAGATTGTCTTTTGTAATTTTATTTAAAACAGACTTGGTATTAGATGACATTACTGTTTAAGGAAGCTATCTATTCTAATAGGTATTTCATGTTGAAATCAATTTTTCTTAAGCTTTAAAAAGTGCATTTTTCAGTGGTTAATTCTACAAATAGGTTTACATCCTAGTATGAACCTAAAAGAAACAGTAAGTACCAAGTAATGGATCTTTCTTCTTTGATTTGACAGTCGAAGATGCTCCCTTCGAAGATTCTGCCATCTGCATAGAAAGATTGATTTTGTACTTAACTGTGGCAGGCTCTTAAAGGGCATCAAGAAGGTAGGAAAAAGAGCAGTAATTCGAAGAGAACATATCACAGAACTACAAAACTAGAAGCAAAGAACCATAGATCTTGCACAGTCTCTGATAGTTCCAAATCAGACTTTTTTAAGTAATAAGTAGTTTGATGTAAGACAGTTATCAAGTCATAAAACATAAATGGGTCTTTCAACATTTTTGCATCAGAAAACAGCTGCAATATGGTATATGGAATCAAAGCATCATCTCCTAGCAAGGATTGACCAGTCCAAGCACTGATTTATTTTGCAAAGGAGTCAAATACACAGCATCATGAAGAACACAAATAGAAAGGTGGAACAAAAAGGAATGCGAGAGTAAATCTACAAGCACACTCATTTTATGCAAAATTTCATTAAGTTCCCTCTGCCTGTAATAAAATATCTGAATTAAATATCGAACTTTGGAAGCGAACTTTTTTAGTAAATACTTTTAAGGGGTTGGAGAATTTGCAATACACAGGACAATTAAGTGCTATGAAATCTAACCAAACAAGATAACAACATATTCCAGAGGCTATTTGAAGGCAGTATGACACAAAAAGAGAACCATATGTATATTTTCTCAGAGTCTTATATCTCTTTTCAAATCTCAGAGCTAATATCAGAGTTCTGTTTTAAGGCTCCAACCAAAGCACACTAGTCACTGTTCACTTAGCCAAGTGGAGATTTGCCTCTGTAGGATCAGAAATTAAGTTTTCTTCCCGTTTCGAAGGAGATTCTAAATGATTAACTAGTGAACGCAAAAGAAAAAATGTATAAATTTAACGACAGATGATAAATGAGATCTTTAACAACTCACAATTAAACCTACTGTCCGAATACAATAACAAGGCTATGAGAAAATAAATTGCATTCTAACCTATATTGAAGCACACAATATACATGCACTATCTATAACAGTGAAACAAATACTACTTGGAGTCTCTCTCTCTCTCTCTCTCTCTCTCTCTCTCTCTCTCTCTCTCTCTCTCTCTCTCTCTCTCTCTCTCTCTCTCCCCTCCCTCCCTCCCTCCTGAGCTATTCAAGTATATTTATCATCTTAGAATACATATCTCCGTTTTTCTCTCCAAAAGTTTCAAATCACAGCATAAATATACTCAAATTGATGAATCGAAAATAAATGACAGCAAAAATGTCTCATAAACATGAGGATTAGCAAATCAATACCATTAAAATTAACGTCACAAGTAGAAGGACTTGATCTCTTCACCAATTCATCAACGTTACAAAGTTAAAGTTATTCACAGCTCAGATATTGCGAAAATGGATAATAAATTGCCAAATTTCCTCGATTAAACATTTCACAGTTTGATACGTACGAACGGAATCGAAGTAAAATAAAAAACAATCCGAATCTGCGAAACCTGGTGAATGTGTACGATCGAATGAAATGGACGACTTCAATTTCGATTCCCAATTATTTCGAAAGCTTGGAGTTTCGATCGTTCGCTTTCCCTTTGCTTCTGCGTATGCGGAGTGAAGAGAGATAAAAGAGAATGTGGGTTTGAAATGATAGTTATGCATTCGCGCCTGAATTGGGTTTATATAGGCGGACACGGCAAGGGCATTATTGGTAGTATGATATAACTAGGGAATTTTATTCATGGATATGACAAGGGAAGGAAGTTAAATTTTGTACGCATTATGGTGCGTGTGGAGTATGATGTAATTCATTGTCTAAAAAAATGTTTTCTTTGAGAAAATGATTTTCTATGAGGGATTACGAAAATTATTTTTCAGGGAATCGTCCTTAACCAAAGAAATATTTTATTTTAGATATCTTTTTGTAGTTCTGAATTACTGCAAACATTACTATAACGAGTTGATGATAAGAGCTGATTAACCAAAAATATAGTGGTTTAAAGAGCCACTTTGTCATTTACATATCCAATGTATGTATATTAAAAGCACACTGTTATTTCACATTAATCCTAAATAAAATATTTCTTCTTATGTTCTTACTTTATTTTTGGATCTATTATCATTTGAATTTTGAAGAGCTAAAGAAGTGTTTATCCAACCACAATTTTTTTTTTAGATATTTTAAAATATTTTGAATTATTAGCCATTGTTATTTACAGGGAGTGCTTTTTATGATTTTTTAAATATAATTATTCATGTGATTATTAATACATGATCCAAAATAACAAGCAAATAGTACTGTATTATCAATTCATAATAAGAAGAATTAGTCTTCACTAGTGTCATTCGAAGAACAAAAGAAAATGTTTACTACTAGTATATATTTAGAGCCCGTTTGGACATAAGATTTTTTTGACTTTTTTTCGAATTTTTTTAATTTTTTTTCGAAATCAGTGTGGCTATAAAATTTTTAATTTTCACTTGAAGATAAATTTTGGAATTTTAAAACTTCAAAAACAGTTTTTCAAAATTTTTCACTCAGGCCACTCACAAAAATTCAAAAATAACCCAAAATTATGTTTATATTCAAACATAACTCTAATTTTTAAATACAGTTTTCGCTTGAAAAAAATTTCACTTTGATGTAGCCCAATGGCTAGAGGCCTAGAGCTGAGCCAGCATCTTGTAGCTTCTTGTGGACTGAAATTTCGTCGACGAGTTTTTTTGGGATAGTTGATTAGAACCTCGTGCTGATAACGTGTTAAGAAATGAGAGCAAAATAGAACAATATAGTAATAGAGACAAGATGTATAGAAGGAGAATGTAGAAGTTATCTTATTCAAGTGTGTTTCTTGTGTGTACTTCATAGGATAAAGAATACCCTATTTATAGGATATAAGATACATGAAAAGTTACAAGAATACACCTAAAGGTTACAAATATTAAGTGATGAATTAACTAAATACATGAACTCAAATGGTTCATGGAATATGGATGTTTAGGAGTATTCAATGGACATCCACTTTAATATATTCATAACATTCCCATTTGAATGTCCATCTAAAAGATAATGTGCCTCGTTAAAATGTTACTAGAAAAAAAAACCAGTGGAAAAAAGTACAGTGTAGGAAAAAAAGTACATACATCTTGTAATACGCATTGAGTGTTGCCTCATTAAAAACCTTACCAGGAAAACCAACTTGGGACAAATCTTGGTTAAAAGAAAAAGAGTACAGCGTGTACTATACTTCCCCTGATGAAAACTTTATTTGATATCTCGGAGACGATGCATTCCAATCTTATGTCTCAGCTTCTCAAATGTTGATGTTGGTAATGCCTTAGTGAATAAATCTGCCAGATTATTACTTGAACGGATTTGTTAAACATCTATCTCACTATTTTGTTGAAGATCATTCGTGAATAAGAACTTTGGTGAGATCTGCTTTGTTCTGTCTCCTTTGATATTGTCACGGCCCTAAGACCCAACCCGTTGTGATAGCGCCTATCATGGTACTAGGCAAGCCGATATTTCCAAAACAACTTCCAATATTTAACAGGAATGAGTTAAGACATTTAAAATAACCGTAGTTTGCCATAAAAACGGGATAAACCCAAAACATAAGTGCAGAAAGAAATAGCCTGATATCGGGGTGTCACTAAGTCATGAGCATCTAAATAACCAGTCTAAGATCAGAGTCTGCAACAGTCTGTATCAAATGCCAATACTGAAAAGAAAAGATAACAGAAAGGAGAGACAAGGACTCGGACGCGGACAACTACCTCGTAAGTCTCCGGAACTCAACCACGCATGAGATCAACGTCCACCATACCCGGAAACACCTGGATCTACACACAAGGTGCAGGGAGTAACATGAGTACTTCCAACACAATAAGTAACAATAATAAATAAGGAACTGAAGGAAATGATAAGCTACACAGTTATAGTTTATCTTCATTAATCTCAGTAAAGAATAGACATGCTTTCAAATTCGAAAATTTAAGTCAGATCAGTTTTAATCAGTTCACGTAAATCGGATATAAAGTCTTTTAGAAATTTCACAACAGTGACAAATAGAACCTAAGTGCAACAACAACAAATGAAAGCAAGTATAACCTCTTAGGGAAACTGTCACTCAACTCATCTCCACAGCTCAATCACTCGTCTTTCAGCCCTTAGTACTCACAATCAATAGGTACACGCGCTCACTGGGGGTGTACAGACTCCGGAGGGATCCTTCAGCCCAAACGCTATATCGTTGCGGCGTGCAGCCTGATCCATAATATATAAATAGCCATAAGGCTCGTTGCGGCGCGCAACCTGATCCATAGACATATATACATCCCTAAGGCTCGTTTCGGCGTGCAACCCGATCTATATACATACAATGCTCAGGCTCGTTGCGGAGTGCAACCCAATCTATAAATACTCAGATAGCTCACAGCTCGGCACTCAGTCCCTATCTCAGTTACAAATCTTTTTAGTCTCTCGGTCTCTCAAAAACCATATAAATCAACCCAAACACAGATAATAACATGTATCAACAAGGAACAAGAAGAGATAGAGGTATGATAAGCAAGTAAAGCCATGACTGAGTACAAGACATCAAATAGCAGCTATTTCAACAAGTACACGACCTCTACGGGTCCCAAAAGTGACATCATATAGCCTAAGCATGATTTCTAACATGGATTTCAGTCCAATTTCTATAACACTGAGAGAAACATATATCTAATAACAAGTTATTCCAATTTACGGTTCCATGGGATGGACCAAGTCAAAATTTCCACGGTGCACGCCCACATGCCCGTCACCTAGCATGTGTGTCACCTTCAAAGTAATCACATAGCACAACATCCAGGCTCTCGTGCCCTCAGGATCAGATTTATAACTGTTATTTACGCAATGCTTTGCAAACTCAGACATTCTCGAACGCGTCCCTTACCTCATGGACGCGTAGAACAAAAGGTTGGGATCCCCAACTAGCTCACTCCTCTTCGCGAATGCGACATCACTTACGCATTCGCGATGCACACGCTGCCATACCTTCGCGTTCGCGTCCTCACCTTCGCAAATGCGTAGAACAAAAACTCACCAGCTCAGAAACACTCTTCACGATTGCAAGGCTCCTCTCGCGAACGCATAAGAGGAAACCAGAAAAAATGCAGTAGCTGATATCAGTAATCTCATCAAGGCAAAAAATGATCCGTTAACCACCCGAAACTCACCCGAGGCCCTCGGGATCTCAACTAAACATACCAACACGTTCCAAAATATCATACGAACTTAGCCGAATCCTCAAATCACCTCCAACAACATCAAAACCACGAATTATACACGGATTCAAGCCTAATGAACTTTGAAATTTCTAAATTCTACAAACGGCGTCAAAACATATCAAATCACGTTCGATTGACCTCAAATTTTGCACACAAGTCATAAATGACACCACAGACCTAGTCCAACTTCCAGAAGTCCAATCTGACCCTGATATAAAAAAGTCCACTCCCAGTCAAATTTGCCAAAATTTTAACTTTCGTCAATTCAAGCCTAATTCTACTACGGACCTCCAAATCACATTCCGGACGCGCCCCCAAGACCAAAATATCTAACGGAGCTAACAGAACCATCGAAATTCAAATCCGACGTCGTTTACATATAAGTCAATATCTTGTCAACTTTTCCAACTTAAGCTTTCAAATAAGAGACTAACTGTCTCAATTCACTCTCAAACCTCTCCGGACCTAAGCCAACCAACCCGGTAAGTCATAATACAGTTGTAGAACACAAAAGAAGCAGAAAATGGGGGATCGGGGCTACAACTCTCGAAACGACCGGCCGGGTCGTTACAGATATATCCTCCTTTTAGTTGAGCTATGCAAACAGCATTATCTTCATACAATATCGTTGGAATATTCATTTTTAAAGAAAGACCACACAGTTGTTGAATGTGTCGAGTCACTGATCTCAACCATACACATTCTCGACTAGCTTCATGA
The DNA here is from genome assembly GCF_000715075.1 of Nicotiana tabacum. Lineage (NCBI taxonomy): Eukaryota > Viridiplantae > Streptophyta > Magnoliopsida > Solanales > Solanaceae > Nicotiana > Nicotiana tabacum. Next base: position 176,762,305 of record NC_134082.1, on the reverse strand, counting down.
ATACTCCCTCTGTTCCAGTTTATGTGAACCTATTTCCTTTTTGGTCCGTTCCAAAAAGAATGAACCCTTTCTAAATTTGGTAACAATTTAGCTTAAAGTTACAACTCTACCCTTAATGAGAAGCTTTTATAACCACACAAATACTCTGGCCCCATTTGGACTTGTTTAGGACTACAAATTCCAAAAGTCTTCATTTTTTTCTTAAACTCCGTGCCCAGTCAAACAGGTTCACATAAATTGGAATGGAGGGAGTAGCTATTATCTTTGCATGATTAGAAGATGTAGCAGCTAAAGTATGTTTTGTTTAAGGCCATGAAATAATTATACCTCCGCAAGTAAATAGATAGTCTGTTTGAGTTCGGCTTTATGTGGGTCAAGTTGCCGAAGAAAAAGCAACAGAATTGTGTTCTATTTGGCAGACAGCTGTGGAAAATCCCAAATGGAATCCATTCAAAACTATCACCTCAAATGGGGAAGTTCGAGCAGTACGTATCTAAATCCTTTCTTCCTTCCTTGTACTTGTTTAATTTCATTTTTTAAAGAGATATTTTCAATCTGTTGGTACTTGTCCAACTGAAATAGAAAACTTTGGTTTTTCTTAATTTCAGAACATAAGTTCTTGGAAGCCAAGTTATAACTCATGTTTGTCAGATGATCCTGTCATAATAAATGAGTGACATGGTGCAACAAAAAGATTATGTTCAAACTGATTTCTCTATTTTCTATGGTCTAAATAACAACAATCAAGTTATCGATACAATTCGTTCGCTCTGAATTTCTCTCCTTCCCTGGAATTCCAACTGAACTATTCATCGGATGTCCCCTGAATCACATGATTTCATATTCAAGCATGCTTAAAACCATTATTTGTGCTTTAGGAAATGATAGACCATGAGGACAAGCATCTCCAGCAGCTGAGGAAAGAGTGGGGATATGAAGTATATATATTTAGTTGTTGCCATAGCCATGATAGAAATTAAAGAGTATAATAAGAAGGCCAGAACCACGACTCATCAGCTCTGGAATTTCAAAGAAGGTAGGAAAGCTACTCTAAAAGAAGCCATTTGTTTAATGGGGAAATAATTGAAGGAGCCAAAGATCAAAGATACAGGTATGCTTTGAGTGTCTTATACCCTTATTATGCTGTATTCTCCTTCAGCTTGTAGGTTCAAGTCAACTTTGCTTTGAAGTGTTCTTAGTCTTACAAACACCTTGTTATGTGACTCATTGAGGTCAATCAAACATGTAATGATAGGCTCTGAGTTACCGTTTAGTTGCCAGATAAGGTTAAGAGGAACACAAAACAGATTTTGTATAATAGCGTTAAGTATCTGAATAGCAAAAAAAGAAAAATGTATTAAGCTTTGTACCTTTGTATTATACTCGGGGAAGTTGATAGTTCAAAAGGGCAATAAGGACAAGGGTTTTAGTCAAGGCTCTTCCCTTTGCCTCGGACATTATGATTGAGAACCTAAAATCACTTTTTTCTTTTAGACCATTGCTATTAGCACTGCTCAAAATCTACTCCGATCATGAAATTTCAACCTATCTAGTAGCAGAATTCTGCTGGGCCCGACACTTTAGATTGAGTTGGTTTCTCTTTGCTTCTGATTCTACAACTGGAGGAAAAAAAATAGTAAAAGATTCTTACCCTTAGGAACGTACCATATTTTTGTTTGTTCTATGACCACCCTTTTTATATGTGTGAATTTTCATTGGATGTATGGATACTACAGGGAAAGAGTGTATGAGATATCAGTAGTGCCAAGTTAAAGTTTTCTTAATTAAAGACAAATAGAGACCAGAATTCGAGTCCTTATAGAGAGAAGAAAAGTTAGGTGATTTATTCTCGTCTGGCCATAGTTACCTGATATCTATACTGGTGGAAGAATGGAGGTAGCCGGTGGAATAGTCGAGGTACGCGTAAGTGATTTGAACAGTGAACACCACCATTATCAACCTTTTCTTTTTTGTTTAAAAAGCTCATGCAACTCCTTTCCCTCCATGAAGGAAGACAACTGGCCTGCAGTTATGCGTGTGGAGATTTTAGGTGCCATCCTTGGGTATCTTTGAAAGAAAATAGTATGGCTGTGTTAAATGCTTTTGAAATATGCAACAAGTATTCGTCTCTCTAATAGAAAAGTATGCATTGGTGTAATAGAGATATATGAAAAGTATGCATGTGTAATGAGTTACACTTTCTCTAGTTAGGATTTGTCAAGGTGGATCAGTTGAAGCCAGGGACAGCGGGCAAGAATCTAATTGTCAAAGTCCTAAATACTGATGTGGTGGTTGACAAGAACCAAAACAGCAGGTTGCAGTCCCAATCGCCATGTGTATATTCTCAACCGCAAATCACACGTGTAGCTGAGACCCTTGTTGGAGATGAAACCGGAACTATCATATTCACCACTCGTAACGAACAAGGTAGTGTCAATATTCTTCCTTTTGTTGCCTTGGCGTAAGTTCATTTTTTATGAACTAACTGCATTCTGAGTCCTGGATTTGCCGCATCTAGCTCTCCACTATCAAGGAACAATAAAGGATATTGTTCACAAATTTGATTTCTATTAGCTCAATACCTATTGCTTGTGCTTATGATAGCTCTGGTTTTATCATGTAGTTGACTTGATGGAGCCAGGTAGCATCCTACTCCTTTATGGTGCAAAAGTCCAAATGAATCGAGGCTTCATGAGGTTAGCTGTAGAGCATCATATACAAATCATAATCGCAGAACCTGTGGAATTGGTTGTAAATGCAGATGATGATTGTAGTATGTCTTTAGATGAATATGAGGTAATCCGGAAATATTGATGATGAAGAAATAGTTCCACCATTCATCACCTTAGACCTGCAGGACAGCTCTGCCTTAAGAGCGCCTGTGTGTATATCTTTGGTTTTTTTTGTTGTTCCTCCTGTATTTGTAAAATAATGATTATGGAAATTAAAACGTTAGCATATTAATGTAAATATAAATGATATAAATGAAACACAAATTAATTCGAGCCCACTGAATTTACAGTGTTTCCTTAAGGAATTTAATCCCCTCCTAGTACCCAAGGTTATGAATTATTTCCTCCCAGAATAGAACGAATTACACACTGGTGTAGCGGTACTTCAAACCCCAATGTTTCAGCGAACACAAAGTTCGGCAGCAAATCACACTTACTGTTGCTTTCTTAGTAGTTTAAAACAATGCAGAACAAGGGAGGAGAAGTTAGAAATTCGTATGGAAAATCTGAGAGGAAGGAGTGCAAAGTATAGCTAATGTTGAGTTATCGGTGAAGAGAAGATCAATTGCTCTCAAGTTTTCAGTGTGTCTTCAACAGGCTGCTTGCACCCTCTATTTATAGTGCAATTAGCTGCTAAAAATGGACCCGCTGCTACTCATGAAGTGGAGCACTTGGCCATGGTGGACAGAGCACCGGGCTGTTTACTAATGGAGCAATCAATATGACAATGGTGGCTGGAGCACTACTCATGGTGGAATGAGCACTTGCTCATTAATATTCACGGATTGGAAAACATCCGTTACAAACACGGATAATATTACGTTAATATTCACTATTAACAAATAAATTTGGTCTAAAAAATTAACCAATCAATCATTTGACCAACTCCAAATCCGAATCCGAATCCGAATCCGAATCTGAAGCCGAAGCCGAAGCCGAAGCCAAAGCCGTAGCTGTAGCCGAAGCCGAGCCGAGCGAGCGAGCGATGGCGACGGTGCGAGGCTTGCCTTCTTCCTAACTCTTTAAGAGCTACATGAAGTGCATTTGTATATGAACCCACCAAACTCCTTTTCCTCTACCAATGAGGGACAATATCTCATTAAAAAAAGAGGGAAACTTAAAATTTTACTCAAAATTTTTATTTCCCTCCATTTCCCATTCATCCTCTTTTTAATACCTTTCCATATTAAAAAGAAACTCAACAATCCCCCACATGAATGGGGAATGGCTATATCACGGAAGTATGCATGAAGACTTGTGTGATTTGCAAGAAAGGATTAATTGCATCGGATAAGTAGGTTTCCCTTTGAACTTTCCGTAGTGAACTTATGTCGGATATACTCGGTCAATCGGTAGATTTGATATCTTTGAACCGTCGAACTTTAGTGTATACCTAGACAACCATAAGTCACACAATCAATCCCTTAACCGTCTTTGGTTCTCATTGTTGTGTTCGTTTCAGCCATGAACACTGCCTGGTTTCATAAGTGCGTAGGGAATTGGCCTTGCAAAATTCTCCTTGAAGCGACTAACACTTCACACTTACATAGGTGATTCCTAAACGTGTCATCCCGTAGATACACTATTTGATATACCCTGTATCAAATTTAGAAATCATTAAAAAACCTTAATGCTTTATCCTTGGTACTGAACATTGTCTCATCACGAGAATGGACTAAAAATTTTTGTTGACAATGTTGAACCGTCATTAATGACTTTGTTTGATCTCCTTAAACCTAGATCTTGGGATCTCCAGTCTTCTAGGTAGAGTTACCGCCACAATGACTTGTTCTCGGCCATAGTCCCATTCCCCTCGATGATTTCTCAACTACCTCTCTAGTTAGGCTTTTTGTAAGTAGATCCGACACATTATCACTTGACCCTACATAGTCAATCGTGATAATTCCTCTAGAGAGTAGTTGCCTAACGGTTTTATGTCTTCGTCGTATATGACGAGATTTACCGTTATACATAACGCTCCCAACCCTTCCAATTGCTGCTTGGCTATCACAATGTATGCATATTGGTGCCAACGGTTTGGGCTAAAATGGAATGTCTTCCAAGAAATTCCGGAGCCATTCAGCTTCTTCACCGGCTTTATCTAAGGCTATGAACTCAGCCTCCATTGTAGAGCGGGCAATACATGTTTGTTTGGACGACTTTCAAGATACCGCTCCTCCACCAATAGTGAATACATATCCACTTGTGGACTTCGAATCAGTTGAACCAGTGATCCAATTTGCATCACAATATCCTTCAATCACCGCAGGATATTTACTGTAGTGCAAATCAAAGTTTTGGGTATGTTCTAAATATCCCAAAACTCGTTTCATTGCCATCCAATGAGATTGACATGGATTGCTTGTGTATCGACTCAGTTTACTTATAGCACAAGCTATATCTGATCGTGTACAATTCATGATGTACATTAAGCATCCCAACACACGAGCATAATCCAATTGTGATATGCTTTGGTCTTTGTTCTTTGCTAATGCAAGATTCACGTCAATTGGAGTCTTTGCAACTTTAAAGCCTAAGTGCTTGAATTTTTCAAGTACTGTCTTAATATAATGAGATTGTGACAATGCCAGACCTTGAGGAGTCTTTTGGATCTTAATCCCCAGAATTAAATCTGCAACTCCCAAGTCCTTCATATCAAACTTGCTAGTTAGCATACGCTTAGTCGCATTTATGTTGGCATGTCATTACTCATTATCAGCATATCATCCACATATAGGCAAACAATGACTATGTGATTTGGAACATTTTTAATGTACATAGAGTTATCACATTCATTTATCTTAAAACCATTTGACAACACTGTTTGGTCAAATTTCGCATGCCATTGTTTGGGTGATTGTTTTAGTCCGTAGAGGGACTTAACAAGTCTACATACCTTCTTTTCTTTACTTGGAACTACAAACCCTTCAGGTTGTTCCATGTAAATTTCTTCCTCCAAATCTCCATTTAAGAAGGCTGTCTTTACATCCATTTGATGAATTTCAAGACCATAAACTACAGCTAAAGCTACTAGCATTCATATGGACGTAATTCTCGTCACTTGAGAATATGTATCAAAGTGGTCAAGACCTTCTCGTTGTCTATACTCTTTGACAACAAGTCTTGATTTAAATCTATCAATAGTGCCATTATCTTTCATTTTTCTTTTAAAAATCCATTTACACCCCAAAGGTTTATTTCCAGGAGAAAGATCAACCAATTCCCATGTATGGTTGTTCAATATGGATTCTATTTCACTATTGACTGCCTCTTTCCAGAACAATGATTCCGAAGAAGACATAGCTTCTTTAAATGTTCGAGGCTCATTTTCCAATAAGAAAGTCACAAAATCTGGTCCAAACGAAGTAGACGTTCTTTGACGTTTACTACGTCTTGGATCCTCCTGATAAAATGTACTTTCTTTTGTTTCTTCCCGAGGTCGTTTAGATCCTTCACCAAACAACTCACATTCCTTTTTATACGGATATATATTTTCAAAGAACTCAGCATTATCTGATTCTATAACCGTATTATTATGAATGTCAGGATTTTCTGATTTATGAACCAGAAATCGATATGCTTTACTATTGGTCGCATATCCTATGAAAACACAATCAACTGTTTTCGGTCCTATTTTTACCCTTTTGGGTTTAGGAACTTGTACTTTTGCCAAACACCCCCACACTTTAAAATAATTCAAGTTGGGCTTCCTTCCTTTCCATTTTTCATATGGAATGGATTGTGTTTTGCTATGGGGTACTCGATTTAGTATTCGGCTAGCCGTAAGAACAACTTCCCCCCACAAGTTCTGTGGCAATCCAGAACTTATCAACAATGCGTTCATCATCTCCTTTAATGAACAATTCTTTCTTTCCGCAATCCCATTGGATTGGGGCATGTAAGGGGCTGTTGTTTGATGAATAATTCCATATTCTAAACATATTTGTTCAAAAGGAGATTCATATTCACCACCCCTATCACTTCTTATCATTTTGATTTTCTTGTTAAGTTGCGTTTCAACTTCATTTTTGTATTGCTTGAATGCGTCTATTGCTTCATCTTTACTATTAAGTAAGTAAACATAGCAATATCGAGTACTGTCGTCAATAAAAGTTATGAAATACTTCTTTCCACCGCGAGATGGTATTGACTTCATATCACAAATGTCTGTGTGAATTAAGTCTAAAGGATTTGAATTCCTTTCTACCGACTTATAAGGATGTTTAACATACTTAGATTCCACACATATTTGACATTTTGATTTTTCGCATTCAAACTTAGGCAATACTTCCAAGTTAATCATTTTTCGCAAGGTTTTATAATTGACATGACCCAAATGTACATGCCATAAATCATTTGACTCAAGTAAGTGAGAAGAAGCTGAAGTTTTATTATTAGTTTCAACAACTATTACATTTATCTTGAAAAGGCCCTCAGTAAGGTAACCTTTTCCTACAAACATTTCATTCTTACTAATCACTACCTTGTCAGATACAAAAACGCACTTGAAACCGTGCTTTACAAGAAGTCCAGTAGAGACTAAGTTCTTCCTAATCTTGGGAACATGAAGGACGTTGTTCAAAGTCATGACCTTGCCAGAAGTCATCTTGAGAAATATCTTACCGTATCCTTCAATTTTTGCTATAGCAGCATTTCCCATAGATAGCGTCTCTTCGGGTCCAGCAGAAGCATATGTAGAAAATGCTTCCCTCACAGCACAAACATGGCGAGTGGCTCTAGAATCAATCCACCACTCCTTTGGGTTTCCTACCAAGTTGCATTCAGAAAGCATGGCGCACAAGTCATCAACATCATCATACTTTTCTACCATGTTTGCTTGATCCCTTTGCTTGTCTTTCTTCCGAGCACGACACTCCGTAGATTTGTGTCCGGTTTTCCCACAGTTGTAGCAGTTTCCACTGAACCGCTTCTTACATGGGTAGTATTTCGGACCAGAAACCTTCTTTCTCTTTTTGTTATCATCAACAATATTTGCTCCTATTATTGTTGAATTTCCACGGCCTCTCCTTTCAGCAGCTTTATTGTCCTCTTCGATTCTCAATCGAACAATGAGATCTTCAAGGGACATCTCCTTTCGTTTATGTTTCAAATAAATTTTGAAGTCCTTCCACAATGGAGGCAACTTCTCAATTATTGCTGCTACTTGGAATGCTTCATTGATGACAAGACCTTCAATAAAAATTCCGATAGTAAAATTACTAAAAATTTTACTTTCAACATCAGTATTCATTTGAAATGTACCTTCAGTAAGTAGATCATGAATAATCACTTGCAATTCCTGGACTTGGGTAATAACAGACTTGCTATCTACCATTTTGTAGTCCAAAAATTTTACAGCGACGAATTTCTTCATCCTGACATCTTCAGTTTTGTATTTCTTTTCAAGCGCATTCCACAATTCTTTTGACGTCTCCACGCCACTGTATACATTATACAGATTATCCTCCAGTTCGCTAAGAATATAATTCCTGCACAAGAAGGAGAAAGCTTTCATTCTCTGGAGTTTCATCTGGAAGATCAGGAACATATTCCTTGATGAACTTCTGTAGACATAACGTAGTCAAGTAGAAGAACATCTTCTACTGCCAGCGCTTGAAATCCATCCCAGAAAATTTTCCGGTTTCTCTGCCGGTGCCAATGCCGGAGTTCGACTTGTCGATGCGTTGGCAGTCATCATCGGAACAACTCGATTTCCGTCATTCGCCATTTTTTTTTGTTGCTGAAAAAAATGGCACAAACAAACGTTTAATAAACGTTTAAAATTGGAGTGAAAAATCACGTAAATGTTAATCTCCAACTGCCACGAAGACTTTACTCTCCAAATGGGAGTACACAAAACCACAAAGGTTTTAAGTTTCCAGAATAATAAGAATAACACAAATACAGAAATTAAAATTATTAAATTCCTTAAGCTTGTTGTTCCTCCTGTATTTGTAAAATAATGATTATGAAAATTAAAACGTTAGCTTATTAACGTAAATATAAATGATATAAATGAAACACAAATTAATTCGAGCTTACTGAATTCACAGTGTTTCCTTAAGGAATTTAATCCCCTCCTAGTACCCAAGGTTATGGATTATTTCCTCCCAGGATAGAACGAATTACACACTGGTGTAGCGGTACTTTAAACCCCAATGTTTCAGCGAACACAAAGTTCGGCAGCAAATAACACTTACTGTTGCTTTCTTAGTAGTTTAAAACAATGCAGAACAAGGGAGGATGTCACGACCCAAACCGATGGGCCGCGACGGGCACCCGGTACCTTACTCAGCCGAGTACCAACGTACCGTATCTTTCTTATTACATCATCATATACACATGACATATGGGCCTAATAGGCCACCATGATCCTTTATAAACTCAAAACATAGACCGACAAGGCCGTACAATCTTTCACGTACAAGACATATGTCTACAAGCCTCTAAGAATACGTAAATATCATAAAGGTTGGGATAGAGCCCCGCCATACCAAATAATACATGTCTAAATCATACTAACCAAATGAGCAACTCCGAAGCAAATGGAGCGCACCAACATCTTCTGCTGAACTGATAGCCTACTTGGAGGGCTCTCGACCTGTCTATCGGGACCTGCGGGCATGAAACGCAATATTCCCGGGCAAAAGGGACGTCAGTACGAATAATGTACCGAGTATGTAAGGCACATAAATAAATACATAAGGGACATGGAAGACATATAGAGTACATGACTCAACCTGTAAGTCTGAATAACTTTGTAAATTATAAATTACTTTTAGCGTCATGCATATGCGTATGAATGTCATGTCGTGCATAAGTACATTTTTCATAACATCATCAGCCTATGAGGGCATCCCATCATATCATATCGGCCACTGTAGGCAAAATCATCATCATATACCAGCTGATCAGGTGGTGGTGCGTATATAACGCCATAACCTTTCCCATATCCCATATACATATATATAAATACATATATATGCGTATATAACGCCGTTTGAATCATATTTTAGCCAATGTGGGCAATGTCATCATCATATACCAACTGATCAGGTGATGGCGCGTATATAACGTCGTAACCTTTTCCCATATCCCATATACATATATTTACATATATACGCGTATATAACGCCATATGGTCATGGGTCAATGCACATGTATGAAATGCATGAAAAATAGTAATAATCTCAATATTCCTTCCGGATAAATTTTTTCCAACTGCGTATTATTCTGAGACCCATGAACAGGAAATAATAATACTTTTCATGGGGAATCAAGAATATAGACACCCCTAATAACTCTATGAATAGAGTAATTTATGGAAATTATGTATTTGCTCCTTTCTTCGATATAATTTGGACCATGTCAAAAAGAAAGAAAGGATGGCCTTAACATACCTGTTTCTGGAATTATTTGAACGAATATGCTTCTGCGAAATTTATACTAGATTTTCTTGAAATTGGAATGAACTTGTTCTGCTTGAACCTTTTTTTTTGAACTAAAGAATGGATTTAAATTGTAAGCTTGATCCAACATTTTTTTAAAGCTTCTGTTTCCAACGCTTTTGATCTCAATTCAAGGAATGAATTGAAACTTGGATAAAGCTTCTGTTTGTTCCTAATGTCTTTGGTCTCTTAGCCAAAGACAGAATATGTATTTTTTTCTATTGAATTTTTGGTTACTATGTTTTAAGTTAAGACTTAAATTGTAAGTCATATCTTATCATCTTCCTAGTTAGCCATTTGGAAAAGTAGTATACTTAGTCATTTTCCAAATCATGTGGCTTCTTGCCACGTGGGGTGGGGGTGAGATGATTTATTAATTTTTTTATCCACTTATTAGTTAACTGGGTAATGTCCTGTTATCCAGTAATTAATTAATTACCCGCATAATTTAAAAAAATTACCACAAATTACTTAAAATTTTATTTATTTTTAAAATACTTCATATATACTTTATATATTATACTACCGTGGTCATATGGTACCTTGCATGGTACTAGTTCATAAATATGGGGTATTAACGCTTGGCCAGAATTGTACCCCCAACATGCCAAACTTGGACGAAAATTCATTTTCTTTGACTTTCTTCTGCTCTCACTTTCACGAATTTTCTCATCACTCATTTGAAATAGTATAATCCTTATAATCTCCAAATAATCTTTCCCTTAGACTGATGTCAATTACCTTACGACAACTTCAACGTACAATACTACAGGGTGCAACATCGTCGTAATATAACACTGCGGGACGTAATATCGACGTAATATTGCGGGGCGTAACAGAGGAGAAGTCAGAAATTTGTGTGGAAAATCTGAGAGGAAGGAGTGCAAAGTATAGCTAACGTTGAGTTTTCGGTGAAGAGAAGATCAATTTCTCTCAAGTTTTCAGTGTGTCTTCATCAGGCTGCTTGCACCCTCTATTTATAGTGCAATTAGCTGCTAAAAATGGACCCGTTGTCACTCATGAATTGGAGCACTTGGCCATGGTGGACAGAGCACCGGGCTATTTACTAATGGAGCAATCAATATGGCAATGGTGGCTGGAGCACTACACATGGTGGAATGAGCACTTGCTCATTAATATTCATGGATTGGAAAACATTCGTTACAAACACGGATAATATTACGTTAATATTCACTATTAACAAATAAATTTGGTCCAATCCGAATCCGAAGCCAAAGCCGTAGCCGTAGCCGTAGCCGAAGCCGAGCGAGCGAGCGAGCGACGACGACGGCGCGAGGCTTGCCTTCTTCCTAACTCTTTAAGAGCTACATGAAGTGCATTTGTATATAAACCACCAAACTCCTTTTCCTCTACCAATGAGGGATAATGTCTCATTAAAAAGAGAGGGAAACTTAAAATTTTACTCAAAATTTTCATTTCCCTCCATTTCCCATTCATCCTCTTTTTAATACCTTTCCATATTAAAAAGAAACTCAACACGTTTTGCAAAGAAGCTCGCTGTATCCAATGGATGGTCATTCACCTTTTACTTTATCGGACTAAAACAATTAAGCAATTTTCTATATATTGAAAACCTTACCAAAGTACTAACATTAACATGACAATGAAGTGTTTATGCGTTGTACATTTGTTTCAAAAGAAGAGTTCTTTACTCCGTCCCCTTTTATGTGGTACTTTTTGCTTTTCGAGAGTTAGTTTGACTAGTTATTGAAATTAAATTGGATTAGATCAACTCAATATTTTAAAATTAAAATTAAAATATTAAAAAATTATACAAAAAATATAATTAGTTGCTATATTTCTCATATCAAAATGTTTAAAAATAAATTTTAAAAGGTGAGTCTAAGTTTACATAGATTGCATAAGAATCGAAAAAGTGTCCCAATTAATAGCCAGTTTGACCAAGCTTCAAAAATCAACCATTTTAGAGAAGTACTTTTCTCAAAAGTACTTTTGGTGAGAAGAAATTTACATTTGACAAATACTTTGAAAAACACTTCTGAGCAACAATTAGTATTTGGCCAAGCTTTTAAAAAGTGTATTTTTCTCGAAAGTGTTTTTCAAAAAAGTACTTTTGGGAAGAAGCTACAAATTTTTTGCTTCTCTAAAACTACTTCTGCTTCTACTCAAAAGTACTTTTTTTTCTTCTAAAAGCTTTACCAAACACTTCAAATTTAAAATAAATAGCCCTCTTTTGAAAAGAAAAGCTTTCGGATTTGGAGAAGCTTGGCACTATAAGAGCCACATAAATTGGCACGAGTATTGATATTTTATACTTCAATGCCACACAAGAGGGGGGACGAGGGGTGATTTGTGTGGTGTCTAATTTTCGCGTGCACAAATTATAGTAGGACCTGGTTCTTCTATGTGTTCCTTAACCTACTGTTGCGGAAATAATAAATGCGAAAAATAAAGAACACAAGTATTTTTACGTGAAAAACACCCGGCTCAAAAGGTGAAAAAACCACGACCTACTACTCAGTAGGATTTTCCCCAATACTTCACTAAATCAATGAGCCAAAACAACATTTACAAAAACTCTTTGTAAACCTAAGGATTACCTTTAATCCCATTGTAGCAACCAACCTCTAACTGTTGCGACAACTTCAAGTTAACTCTAACTTGAAAACTCAAAGTACCTATTTCAATTGCTTCTAGATAAAGCTGAAAAGTACAATGTGAAAACACCTACTATAATTGAACTAGAATAAAAAAAGACAGACACTTGGAACTGATTCTTCATGTAGCTTCAGGTTTGCACACTTGAATTACACACGAACTGCTTGCAAAATGCCTTGCTATTTTGCTCTCAATTCACGTTTAACATCTGCTTTTGTGCGTAACCTGTAAAGTGAGAACATCCTGCGATTTATAGAGTTAGTAGAGTAGAAAATAACTAGAGTTCTAATGCTACTCTTCCTTGGTGGAAGAGTTTTAGTTAACTTCAACCTGTAACTCCTTTCTTATCTTGGATAATGTTCTCTTTGAGAAAGGAGTCCTTCTACTTATCAATTATGCAACCTTTTCGATAAGGAGATATCAAATATACCAAGTTAAGCTTATCTCTTTCACGTGCATCCCATATGCTGGAATCTGCCCGTGTCTATGTTCACAAGGGATGAACCTAGTTTACTTGGGCCAACAAATTTCCCCCTTTTGATGATGACAAACTCTGTGCTTCTCTGTGCTTTTCATAAGCTTAAGCCCTGTTTCATCTCAGCTCAACATCAACATAATGATAGAATATTTTATCACTTATCATCAAGGACCAGGTTCATTAGGTTATAAACATCACTGTTTCAAAGCACAACTTTTTTCCCCTTTTGGCATCATCGAAAAGTTGTATAACTAAGTAAGATAACCAGATTATAGAAATTACTCATGGCCACTGGGGCTACTTCAAATGCAATCATGGATTAATCATCATATATCAAGCTAAGGATATTAACTATCAAAGAAAAATAAAAAAAAGTTAGAGTAAGATGATTGATAAGATCCTACCACAAAGCATAAGAAGAAATAAAAACATTTGAAACATGAGCAAAAGCAACAAAAAAATCCAGAACTGGGTCACTGGTTGATCTAAACTAGACTAGGAGGCGTAAGGCTGGGAAGGACCAAGTTCTTGATTTTTGGCTTGGAGTAGTTTCAGCATATCTTGAAGAATGCCATCATTCTTCTCCTTTTTCTTTTGCCAACTCATCTTTGAGAGCATCTCTCTCAGTTTCCACCTCTGCCAACCTCTTCTTCAGCCTATCAATTTCAGCATCCTTAGCCCCACTTTCTTGCACCAAAGCTCGCACCTTGTTATTTGCTGGTACCTTTTTGGATGAACCAGGTTCTTTCGGAGGGGTATGAACTTCATAGTCACAAGCAGTCAAAGTGTTTGCCCCAAAATGATCCTTTCTTGTACCAACCTTCCACTTTTTCATGAGTACTTTGAAATGTGCAAGTACAACCGTGAGGATAAATCCATAGGGTATGGCATGAGTCTTGGTGCCATTTAGAACCCTATTAAGAAGCTGTATTATAAACCCAAGACAATTAATCTGCCTCCCACTGTCCAAACATTCCATGAGGACCAAGTCCATAAATGTGGCAATATGCCTCATTTCCTGCCTTGGCATCACACATTTGTTGACAAATTCGAATAGCACTTTGTGGGGTGGATTCAGCTCACTTTTGTAGACAACCTTGGGCTGAAGTTCCTCTTCATTATCACTGAATTTCCTGGTAATGGCAAGGGCAATAGGAAGATTTTCTAGGGTTGGCCACTTGAGCTTCTTATAGTCACTATACCTTTCAGCAGGTACACCTAAAATCTCACCCAGTTCCTTTGCATCAAAAGTGACTTTCACTCCTTTCAATGTACTGGTGACCCTTTCATATTTTACCTTACAATTTGCCATAAACTCTATAATTTCATTTCTGGCCAACCTGCCATCTATCTGAAGGACCATATCCTTCCAGCCTTGCAATTGTAGCTTTTCCAATAGCAGCACCATTCCTTCCTCCTCCAAGTCCCTGAGGAGTCTGCCTTTCAAGATAGTTCTCTTGCCAAACTTGGCCTGCTTGTCTTTTCCAGTATCAGAATCATCTTCTTTTTCCTCCCCACTTCATTCTTCTTCCTCTACAATTTTCATTTTTCTTGATTTTACAGCAGACCTGGTTCTTTTTGCTAAAGTGAATGGTTCAGTAGATTTTGACTCTGAAATAGACTTTTTTGAGGAAGTCTTGGATTTCTTTGGTTTAGGAGTCAGAGCCCCCACTTCTTCTGTCTCATCTTCATTTCGAAGGACCAAGTCCATCTCATCAATATCAACAGCTTCAACATGCTCACTTATCTTATTCTTTCCCTTAGCAACTACTTTTCTTATACTTTCTTCCCAGGCTTTCTCCAGTTCTACCTCATTCTCTTTTTATGACTTTTTGTGGCTCTACCTCTTGTGGGAGGAATTTCAACAGTAACAGAAGGGGCAACCTTCCTTTTCTTGTTTGCCCTAGCAGTGTAAGGGGTTTTAGCCTTTGAACTTCCCTTCTTCTTTGGGTTATAACTCTCAGTCACCTTTTTCAGTAGGTCTGCGTGGGTTTCCTATTCAGATGGAACATGTTAATCTACATTTTCCCCAAGTTGAACCAACACTTTAGCAGCTTCGCCAGACCCACTTTCCCCTATTTTGCTCACTCTCCTCTATTCTAGTAGATTCCTCTTCCCAAACAACCATTGCACCTGTTTCTTTAGTTAGACTAATAGGAGTGGGTGAAGAATCAACCAATCTTTTACCCTTTCCCTTCACAGTACTCCGAGCACCCTCACTCTCTATTTCTTTTTCTTTTTCATTTTTACCACCAACCCTTCCTGACTCTATAGATTCATCACCTGTTATAGATCCTACCAGCATAAACTTATTCTCCAAATGTATAGAAACCTCAAAAATAGTTTCAGGAGTGACTTTAGGGCCAGATGAAAACTGTTCAGTTTCAGAAGAAACGATTTCTTCTCCCTCAGTAGCAGACTTTAAAGATTCATTAGATCTCTAGGATTCTTCTTCCCTACCTGCTTTCAATTGTTTGTTTATTTTCTTGATCTGCTCTCCTTCAGCAACAATCTTACGAGCCATCATCTTTACTCTACTTTTCTTAGAGAGTGGTGTGGTTGAAGGAGTGGTAGAAGGTGTGGAATTGGTATCCTGTGGTGGTGATGAAGGGTTTTCAGAGGTGTTCGCCATATCTGGGCTAGGGTATGAAAGACTATGAGGTTGTGTGAGAGCAGAAGAAGAGGGAAGTCTGAGAGAATTTGAACGGATTGAAAGTTTAGAAGTGAAGAAAAGATAACTCCTCATCATTATAAAGTGGTAGAGTTCAATTGAGTAACGACAACTTTGCAAAAGTCTAATCAAACTACAAGTCAGTTTGAAAAGACATTCAAGACTATCCCTAGAATCTAGGCAGTTTTAGTGCGGTTAGGACTCTTTTGAACATGATCCAAATATAGTTATTTCAAATTATGCAGAGTGTAGAAAACATACCTATTGATCTTGATGAACCAGGTTCTTCACTAAGAATTCTCTTGTGTAGGTCTAAATTTTCAAATTCAGTACCATGATCAAACCTGATTGATGCAAGTTGATTACCTAGTTGTTTTTGTGTTTTTCTAACAAAAGAAGTGAACATGTCAAATGCTTCATCTTTAGATGTTAGAAACAGTGTCCAAGTAAACCTAGAGTAATCATCAATAAGCACCATAGCATATATCTTACCACCTCTGCTCAAAGTTCTCATTGGTCCACAAAAATTCATATGGACCGGTTCCATCGTTCTGGTGGTACTTGCCATTTTCTTGCTTTTGAAAGAGAATTTACATGCTTCCCCCTTGCACAAGCCTCACAAACTTTGTCTTCCTTAAACTTAATGTTAGACAGTCCCATCACCAAGTCCTTGGAGACTAGTTTGTTGTTGACTTAGACTAGAATGTCCAAGCCTTTTGTGCCAAAGAAGGGGATCATTTTCCAACACACTTAAGCATGTGAGTTAATTATCACAGAGTGTGGACAGATCCACAATATATATATTATTCACTCTTTTTTCCTGCAAAACAATTTTGTCAGTGATAAGATTAATCACAAAGCATTTTCTAGAGGTGAATGCAACCATGTTACCTCTATCACACAATTGTGATACACTTATTAGACTGTATTTCAGTCCATCAATCAGGTAGACATTCTCAGTGAGAATCATTCTTACCTACCTTGCCAACCCCAATGATCTTACCTTTCTTCACATTTCCGAAGGAGACATTACCTCCTTTAAGGTTCTCAAGCGACACTACTAGAAATTCGGGTTTTAACGACCACAAAAAGCGACCAACGTTAGTCTTTTTATGCAAAATACCGACCAAAACCTATCCAAACAGGATTGGTCACTATTTTAGTGGTCGCTTTTGTATACAGACCAAAGTTGGTCGCTAATTACCGACCAAAGTTGGTCGCAAAGGTAAAAGGACCAACTGTGCAATTTAAAGCATATACCGACCAACTTTGGTCGGTAACATATTTTAATAATTTAATTTTACCGACCAAAGTTGGTCGGTGTATGTAAATTATATTATATTATTAATTATTAAAATTTAACAATTAGCGACCAAAGTTGGTCGATAAATGTGAAATTTAGGTAATCCTTGTTCATTAACTGACCAACTTTGGTCGGTAATTATTATTTTTTTATTTTTTTTAAGATTAAGCGACAAACTTTGGTCGCTAATTAGAAGAATTGTTTTAAAATTAAATACTGACCAACTTTGGTCGGTTTTTTGGGTTTTAATTTTGGCATAAAATACTTGTTTTGGAAGCTACACCACTTGCTAGCATACCAAAATTCCTAAACAGGCATTTTATGCCAACAACAACAACAACAACACAATTCAATAAATACATTAAAACTAACAAACTAAAGTTCAATAGAACTAAAAAATCCAAAACCAAGTTAATACTTATTACAACTAGTTCATAATCGGTTCTATTTGTCTAGTTCAAAGTATATACAAGTCAAGGAGTATTTTGTACAACATCATCATCACCGTCTGATAAATTTTCATCTAAAAGATAGTGTCAAGAAGGGTCTTGTGGAGGACATGAAGAACGACCACAGGGAGGACGGGAAGAACAATCACGGGGAGGACGGAAGGAACGCTCACGTTCAAGTCGAGCCTCTAGCGATGACTCACGAGACCGGGGCAATAAAAATCTCCAGTAGATAGGAGAGTTCTGATCTGAGCTTGCATGCCAAAGAATTGATCATCTCTATCCCTTCCTCTTTCCTTGTCCGCTTCTAGCTCGGATGTGAGCTTTGTCACAGTCTCCCGCATAGCGGAGAGGCTCTCCCTATCAGGTTGCTCGCCTTGCGAGGAAGTCCATATTCCTTGCATTCCAGACTTATAGCGATGGAACTTTTTAGTAGGAAGACCGTACACCTTCCCCCATTTTGGACCGCCAACAAACTCCATCCATATTTTTCAGCATCCTCGTCCGAAGGTTGGGTTGGCTCGCCCAATTCTCCAGTTGGCTGAGTGCGAATGAACTCCTCCACGTTAGTTTGGTAGCGATCCTATACGAAAATTTAAATTGAATTAGTATTTCAAAATTTATATAAAATTAAATTAAAATAATTAAAGAAAAGTGAAAGCTTACATATACAGTCGAGGCCCGGTCCTCGCCCAACCTTTTTTGATCCGTCTCTTTCTTCTTTTTTACAATATGCATCTCCTTGAATAGCTTATCATGGGTCATTGGATGCCCCAACTTCTTTTCCTGAAAACAAATTAATTTAGTTAATAAATAGAATAGATATACTTTGAAAATTAGAATAATTTAAGCAATTATGTACCAATCTTCTTTTTATTGTCCCTAGGCTGATCGCACCTCCAGTGTGCAAGGAGCCTCCCTTCTCAGATGCGCGAGCTTTATTTCATTTTTCGCTCTTCTCTAAGAACTTTGCGGTAAGCCATTGCCTTTGCAAATCATCCCATAAATTTTGAAGTAACCAGTCAGGCTTCTTGTTCTTCTTTCTAGCTTCAGAGAAAGTATGCGACAATCACTTGCGAGCTTTGTGATGGGAATTTGCAGCCACTTCAGCGCTATAGCGGTGTTCCCATACACACTTACTCTGTATTTCAAAAGTTAAATAATATATGAAAATATCATAAATATAAATTATTAAACTACTTAAAAGAATATTTATACCTTAAATTGATTGAAAATTTGCTCTTTCAGCGAGAATGGGAAATCAGTCCAAGTCGCATAAGGGCCATCATACAGCTTTCTGATGGCTTTGGTGATTATCCTCATAGTCTTATTACTCGGGATTAACTTGCAATTTAACAATAGAAACACATTAATATCTTAGTAAAAACTTTACAAAATAATAAACGCAAAAATAACAAATAACTCTTACCCATCACCCTCAGGGACTATGATGATCCTGCCATATAGATCATAATACACCTCCTCGTCATCATCAACATCATCATCCGAAGCATATATATCAGAGGCATGTGTGGACGATGTAGGGGGTTAGAGCTACTACCTCATAGGCGAATTCCTGAAATAGATGGAGTCGATGATGAAGATGGCTGCGATCCCTGTGACTGCAACATAGTTAGATGGGCCTCAAGTGGCTGTGATACTAATGGTTGTGACCTGAGTGGCTTTGACATGTGGTTGTGACATGGATGGATGTGATCCATGCCACGTAGTCATGAGATAGTTGGACTATATGTCGGACGCACAATCTTATGGCCCTGTGATGAAAGACCTGGTGTCTTCATGAAGGTGTAGGGCTCGTGATGCTGTGGCAGCTTAGTATAGCCGTGGGGTGGAGGATAAGACATATGCATCTCTGTAGAGGGTGGAAAAGAGGGAGTATCATTAACTAGCCTCCCGTTTTCCTTCCTATCCTTTCCTCGACCCCAAGTACCAGTAGGGTTATTGTTACCTTGACCCTTTCCTGTCATCTGCATAATATAATACATATTTAGATTGAAACATAAAAGAAACTAGCTATAAAACAAGAGTTATTTAAAAAAACAACTTTTTAAAGCTCATCGACGTATTGTTCCTCGTTCGAGAATTCTTCGTCCTCACTTTTTTGAGCTTCATCAGTTGATTCTTTGTCCTCATTTTCTATAATTGTTACTTCATTTATATCAACTTCTTCCAATATGTGTTCAGGATGTTCCAAATCATTTTCTAGCTAATCGTCCGCTATTTGGTGAACACTGGAGATCTCGTTTTGATATGCAACATCTAACACATTCTCGACTTCCACCCTACGTACAGGCTTAATTTTTATTAGAACCCATCAATCGGACTTATTCTGCCGCAAAGGATATGGAGCATAATACACTTGCCTAACATTATGTGCAATTATGAAAGGATCATAGCGATCATACTCCCTCATATGATTAACCTCAATTATGTTGTATTTTGATTGTGTACTCTTGTACCTCTTAATAGGTTTGGGTCAAACCACTTGCATCTAAAGAGTATCAGTTTCTTAAATGGCCAACCTGTATATTCTAGTTCTATTATTTCTTTGAGCACACCATAATAATCAATATCTCCAACTTGGTTTCCATCACCACCTTGAACCCACACCCCGCCGTTGTTGCTATTTTTACTTTTAGAGCAATTCTCTGTATGGAACTTATAATAATTCACTACGTACTTAGACATTGTTGTGACTTCAAGCCCAGGTCCCCAAGATATATCTTTCAAAAATTGATTTACACCATTATTTGGATTATTTACCTAAATAACGTTAAAAAATTCATAAGTTAGATAACTTACAAACATTATTTACCTACATAGTATTAGAACATTATCAGGATAAACTTACAAATTATTTGAACCACATATCAAATCTCGTATATACATCATCATGGCCAAATTGACCCACGAAGTGACTGTGACACATCAAATATTTTTAGTAGTTGCATCGAGATGTAATCACAGTAAATTTTATATTTTGATAACTAATAAATCAATACTTACTTGAGAAATGATACAACTTCGGGACAATTTAGCAACACATGAAGTGTAGCTGACTTGTACTCCATATCACTCAAACTTCTCTTTCTAACATCCTTAGAACATCGGCCCGGTCGATTGAATATGGACATTGGCGGATATAATGGATCATTCACACATTCGATCGTGTGCCTATTGGGACTATTCCTAGAACATGGCACGTTACTCATAAAATAATAAAAGCAAAAATGAGCAGTTTCCTTTGCAAGATAAGCTTCGCATATAGATCCTTCAATCCTATTCCTCTGCTTAACAAATTGTTTGCATTTGCCAATTGTCCTACATAATGTCATGTTAGCCATAGATCCTTCAAATAAAATAGAAAATTACATCAAACTTATAATATTACCTCTCAAGGGGATACATCCATCTGCCTTGAACAGGCCCTCCAAGTCCTGCCTCGTGTACAAGGTGGTTGGAAGGTGTTCCATCACAGAAAAAACCACATGGAAATATCTTTTCCATCTTACTAGAAGTTACACGAATGTTCTGATCCATCCGTAGTAGGTTTTCTTCCCTTAATGTGGTAGAACACAAGTCTTTGAAAAACAAACTAATCTCTGTGATAGGTTTCCGGATTCTTTCAGGCAAACCGCAAAATGCAATAGGCACTAAGGTCTCCATGAAAACATGACAGTCATGACTTTTCAAATGGCTCAACTTCCCTACCTCCATATCTACTTTTTTTCCAAGATTCGACACATAACCCTTAGATATCTTCAATTTCGTAACCCAATCACAAATTTGCCGTCTTCCCTCCAAAGTGAATGTGTAACTTGATTTGGTCTTGAACACCTTACCATTGTTTGTTGTCTGCAAGTATAATTCAGGCCGCCTGTAATATTCTTGTAAGTCCATTCTAGCCTTCGAGTTATCCTTTATCTTACCTTTAACATCCATCACCGTGTTGAAAAAATGATCAAAATAATTTTTCTCAATATGCATGGCATCAGAGTTGTGATGGAGAAGATTATCCTTCCAATAAGGCAACTCTCAAAATATATTCTGTTTCGTCCAATTATGAGTAACACCATATCTGGGGAATCTATAAGGGAGAGTTTCAGTAACTTTACTGAAATTCTGGACCCTCTCCCAAATTTTCTCACCTAAAAGTATCGGAGGTAGAGAATCATATTCCATTTTATTCTTTTTGAATGCATTTTTCATCCTTCTAAACTCATGATCATGAGGCAAGAATTGACGATGACAATCAAACCATGATTGCTTTCGGCCATGTTTCAAAGTGAACGCTTACTATTTTCCATGCAGTAAGGACAAGCTAGATTCCCAGCAGTCATCCCCCCAGATAACATTCCATACGCAGGAAATCGTTAATAGTCCATATTAAATTAGCAAGAAAATTGAAATTCTGCTTGGTTGATATGTCATATGTTTCAACACCATCATACCACAATTCTTTTAGCTCATCAATCAAAGGTTGCAAATATACATCAATCAAACTTTTCGGGTTACGTGGACCGGGTAATACAATTTAAGAATATATATGGACTAGTCATACATAACTCGGGTGGTAGATTATAAGGTGTAAGAAAGACAAGCAAACATGAATATGGTGTCGCAAATATAGAAAAAGGCGTGAAGCCATCCGCACACAGACCTAACCGAATATTCCTTGGTTCACTAGCAAAATCTGGATATGTCCTATCAAAGTACTTCCAAGCTTCTCCATCTGAAGGATGACACATAACACCAGGTAGTCTTCTATTTTCAAAGTTCTATCTCATATGAGGAGCAAAACTCATCGACGCATATAACCTCTTTAACCTAAGTATAAGAGGTAAATAATGTATCGCCTTGATAACGACCATATTCCCGCTGGAAAGCCTATTGAAACGAGGCTTTTTACAAAATTTACAACTGTCTAAAGTTGCATCATCTTTATAATATAACATGCAACCATCTTCACAACAATCAATTCTCATTGACGAAAGTCGTAACTTAGAAACTAATCTCTTTGCCTTATAGAAATCACCAGGTAATTTGATACTAGGGTAAACTAGTTCACTCATAAAGTCAATGAAAGAGTCCATGTCTGCTTGAGAAATATTCCAATCAGATTTGATATTTAGTAATCTAACTACAACAGACATCTCAGAGTACAGACTTCCTTTACGTAGTGGACGACTAGCTTCCTTTAACTGTTCATAAAAACGTTTTGTGTCATCATTAGGAGTTTGTTCAACATTTTCATTGGGCTCACCCCTGAAGTGCATCCCAAAAGCATCCGTAACCATACCATGAATTCTAGAATCACAATTTGAATTCTCCACCGACCTACTACTTTCACCAACAACCATGTTATAAAATATCCCACGACTACCATCGATCTCTCTATGATTAGTCCACACAAAGTAATTCTCTATAAATCCCTTCCTCAAAAGATGAAGCTTAACTTCCTCCGGTTTTTCAAACTTCATACAATCGCACCTAACACAAGGGCACCTAATTACTCTTTCACTTTGGTATGGTGGAAGTGACATTGCATGTCTAATAAAGTCATCAACCCGTTCTACAAAATCCTCCCACAATCCCCGCCGATTAGAATAATTCCTATTGTACATCCAAGTACGATGTTCCATCTATAAAAATAAAACAAGAACAAATTAATTTAGTTATTTCATATCATAACCTTTTTTATAAACTAAAAGTTCAACTACAAATCCTAAAAGTTCAATTTATATCCTAAAATTTTAATTTATAAACTAAAAGTTCAATTTATAAACTAAAAGTCTAATTCATAAACTAAAAGTTCAACTACAAATCCTAAAGTTCAATTCATATCCTAAAATTTCAATTTATAAACTAAAAGTTCAATTCATAAACTAAAAGTTCAGCTCATATCCAAAAATTTCAATTTATAAACTAAAAATTCAATTTCATATCCAAAAGGTCCAATTCATAAACTAAAAGTTCAACTACAAATCATAAAATTTCAATTTATATCCTAAAATTTCAATTCATAAACTAAAAGTTCAACTACTATTACTAAACCCTAGATTCTAACTAAACTATTCAAGACTCTACGAAGTATAATTCAAATCTTACTAAATTATTCAAGACTAATTAAACTAATTAGTTAATAAAATTAATAAATAAAACTAATTAAAAAAAGACCTAAACCCTAGTCATCAATAATATACAATGTTCAAAGAATTGAAACACTAATTGAAACAATAAAATACAATGTTCAAATAATAGAAACAAAAACTAGAAATAACAAAGAAATGAGTTGTAATTCAAACCTTGATTTTTTAGGGTTTAGGAGAGGGGCGGAGCAGTGGTAGTGGCAGCGGCAGCTCCGGCGACGGGGACGACGATGGGCAGTGGCTACACGGGGTGGCCAAGGCCAAATGGGTCGAAGTCCATTGTGTCGTTCTTGCTGCATCAGATCGCGAGGCTGCCTCTGTTGAGAGATTGACCAACTTAGAGACAGCCTTGAACTTCAAAGTTGAAGAGCTTGTTGTTTGGTCGGTATATTAAGTGTTGACCGTTTGACCAAATACCGACCAACTTTGGCCGGTATTTTTTAAAAGAAAAAATTTATTTTTATTTTTATTTTTTAACATATTATAAGCTATAAAAAAATTATTAATAACTATAAACATTTATTTTATTTAACTACAATTATTATAAATAATTAAAAACTATAAGCATAATCTTTAAAAAAAATTATATTAACTAGGTAATTAATTTATATATATATATATATATATATATATATATATATATATATATATATATATATATATATATATATATATATATATATATATATATAAAGAGAGAGAGAAAAGATATAGATATAGGTGAGATGTTTTGTTTTTAATATTCAATGATGCATCTGAGCAAGTTATAAGTCGGGTTCTTTTAGAGATTGATAGACTTGTGAAGATCCTAATTAGTATATATAACTTATCATCAAATATATTTGTTTGTAAATTGATTCATCGACTTATAACTTACTCAGATGCATCGTTGAATATTAAAAACAAAACATCTCACCTATATCTATATATATATATATATATATATATATGGATAAGGGTCGGGTTCTGTTAGGGATTGATAGACATACTTGTGAAGATCATAGTTAGTATATATAATTTATTATCAAATATATCTGTTTGTAAATTGACTCATTGACTTATAACTTACTTAGATACATCGTTGAATATTAAAAATAAAATGTCTCATATATATATATATATAAGGGTCGGGTTCTTTTAGGGATTGATAGACTTGTGAAGATCCTAATTAGTATATATAATTTATCATCAAATATATCTGTTTGTAAATTGATTCATCGACTTATAACTTACTTAGATGCATCGTTGAATATTAAAAACAAAATGTCTGAACTATATATATATATATATATATATATATATATATATATATATATATATATACACGCTTCGTTGTACTACTTTAACTACATATATAGTATGTTATAGTATATGTTAGTGTATTCATACCTTGTATTATAAAAGTGTTAACGGATTACATTTATATTATTTAGATAGTAAATATCAAAGTGATTTAAATTTTGACCAATGCTGACCAAATAATCGACCAACGTTGGTCGGTTACTTTCTGGATATTAAAAAAAAAGGACCAAAGTTGGTCGGTAAATGCTTCCCCTGTATTAACCGACCAACTTTGGTTAGTAATTTTAAATCAAATTTCTTAATATTTTATAAAATATTTTAAATAATAATATAACTATTAAAAGTTTTTAACTGGGTCCCACTTTACTGACCAAAGTTGGTCGGTAATGTGAAATTTTCTTTGACTACACAATGTTGACCATCTGGGTCAACCTATTGACCACTTTACCGACCAACTTTGGTCGGTAATTTATATAAAATAAATATAAAATATTTTTCTCCCCTTTACCGACCAACTTTGGTCACTAATCTGGACAGACCAAGTTTGGTCGCAAAATTTTAGTCGCTAAATTTCGGATTTCTAGTAGTGCGAAAGGAACTGGTTCTTGCTTCCTGTCATATGCTTTGAGCAGCCGCTATCCATGTACTATATTTGGATGCTCTCATTTACTTGAACCTACAAAAGGAAATCAGGGGTTAGTCTTAGGAACCCAAACTAGTTTAGGTCCCTTTCTATAGGAAAAAGGGTGAATCAGATTCTTTTTAGCCCCACCCGACAGCCTATTTTTTCCTTGAACAAATTCTTTATTCTTTTGACTTGCCTTTCCTTTTGCAGTACATTCACTTTTATAGTGACCAGTTTTACCACAATGTGTGCAAATTTTATTCTCAGAAAGTGTGAGGTACTTGCTTTTGGGATCCCACTTAGGTACAGGGGTCCCGTAGCCAAGTCCTCTCTTGTTGCTACTATGATATTTGTGTAGCCATGAAAGTGCATCGGAGGACTTGTTCCATTTACAGGTTCTGTCTAGATCATGCTTGACCTTGCTTAGATCCTTTTTAGGACTCTTATCTGCTCATCTCTTTTGTACAACTCATCTTTCATTTTTCCTACACTTTTTTCTAAAGTGAGTTGTGTGTGATCAACTTTCTTTTTACCTGTTCCTAATTTCAATTTAGATTTTCAGATCTAAGCTCTAGGAAAGTGGTGTCAAGTTCATGAACCTGGTTCTTTAACACAATATTTTTACTTTCACTTTCACTAGCCTTAAGTTCCAGATTTTTGCACTTAGCCTTTAAAACTATGCACTCTTTTGACAATTGTTCCTTTTCATTATTTACATCCTCAGATTCATCAATTAGATCTAGTACCAACTCCGATAGTCTTTCTTTAGACAAAAATTTAATCTTGTCTTTGAGATAAATTACACTTACCTTAGTCTCCTCATCAGATACTCCAATGGCCATAAGTGGTTGTTCATCCCCATCTTCATCATCTGAGCTTTTATCTAAACTTTCTCCCCAAATTGCAACTATAGCCTTTGTTGATCCTTTGTTTTTCTTGGGTTGAACCTGTTCCTTCTTTCTGTTCCTTCGTTAAGCTCTTTCCTTCTTCCATTCAATTTTCCATTGAGGGCAGTTCTTAATGTGGTGATCAGTCTTCCCACACTTGTGGCACCCTTCATTGGTTTTCTTTTCAGGACCCTTGGGCTTGCTGTAGCTTCCACCTTTTGAAGGACCTTTTCCTCTCTTTAGGTACTTCTTGAAATCCTTTGTGATCATAGCCATTTCATCATCTTCTAAATTAGAACCTTCAGTGATTTTGAGTGCCATGCTCCTTTCTTTTTTAGATACATCCATCTTCATGGTTTGCTTCCTAAGTTCATAAGCAGTAATATTTCCAATCAACTCATCCAATGACAATGTTCTTTGATTCTTGAATGGCAGTGGTTTTGCCTTCCCAAGTAATATGCAGAACTCTTATCAAAATCTTCTCAACTCTATCTTCTTCAGGAATAATCCTTCCAAGAGACTTTAGTTCATTTGTCAATGTAGTGAGCCTTGTGTACATCTCTTGAATGGTTTCCACTTCCTTCATGGTAAAGTTCTCATATTGAGAATATAGTAGAGTTCCTCTAGACCTTTTCACTTGAGGTGTTCCTTCATGGGCCAATTGCAAAGTGTCCCATATTTCCTTAGCAATGGCACAACTTTGGATTCTACTGTACTCATCTGGACCAAGTCCACAAATAAGCCATTTCTTGGCTTTGGCATTCTTCTCCCAGTTTCTTAGGTCTTCAGCAGTGCAGTCAACTCTTGTTGTTGGCACATCTACTCCTTCAGCATTTTTCTTCAAGGTAGCCAATGGAACATCAGTGATAATGACTCATAGCTCATAGTCCTCTTTGATGATGTGATCTCTCATCCTGCTTTTCCACCAGGAGTAGTATTAGACATTAAAGAGTGGTAGCCTAGCAGTGGATTCTCCTTTCCAGTTTCCAGGCAGTGCACTCATCTTGATCTGTTCCTAAGGTGTTAGCCTCTTCAAAGATAACCCGCTCTGATACCAATTTGATGTTTTATACTTCAATGCCACATAAGAGGGGGGGGGGTGGTGATTTGTATGGTGTCCAATTTTCGCGGCCCAGATTATAGAAGGACCTGGTTCTTCTATGTGTTCCTTAACCTACTATTGCGAAAATAATAAATGCGGAAAGTAAAGAACACAAGTATATTTACGTGGAAAACATCCAGCTCAAAAGGTGAAAAAACCACGACCTACTACTCAGTAGGATTTTTCCCAATATTTCACTAAATAAATGAGCTAAAATAGCATTTACAAAAACTCTTTGTAAACCTAAGGATTATCTCTAATCCTGTTGTAGCAACCAACCTCTAACTTTTGCGACAACTTCAAGTTAACTCTAACTTGAAAACTCAAAGTACCTATTACAATTGCTTCTAGATAAAGCTGAAAGGTACAATATGAAAACACCTACTACAATTGAACTAGAATAAAATATAGACACTTGGAACTGATTCTTCTATCTGGTTCATGTAACTTCAGGTTTCCACACTTGAATCACACACAAACTGCTTGCAAAATGTCTTGCTATTTTTCTCTCAATTCACGTTTAACTTCTGCTTTTGTACGTAACCTGTAAAGTGAGAATATCCTGCAATTTATAGAGTTAGTAGAGTAGAAAATAACTAGAGTTCTAATGCTACGCTTCCTTGGCGGAAGAGTTCTAGTTAACTTCAACCTCTTACTCCTTCCTTATCTTGGATAATATTTTCTTTGAGTAAGGAGTCTTTCTTCTTATCAATTATGCAACCTTTTCGATTAGGAGATAT
Organism: Nicotiana tabacum; assembly: GCF_000715075.1. Classification (NCBI taxonomy): domain Eukaryota; kingdom Viridiplantae; phylum Streptophyta; class Magnoliopsida; order Solanales; family Solanaceae; genus Nicotiana; species Nicotiana tabacum. The sequence goes on along the minus strand of NC_134082.1, from coordinate 176,733,758 downwards.
CAAATAGACAAAGTTAAGCTTATCTCTTTCACTTGCATCCCATATGCTCGAATCTGCCCATGTTAATATTTACAAGGGATGGACCTGGTTCATGCTTGAGCTTCCTTCGTCAATCTTCAAAATAACTTTACTTGGGCCAACATGTATGATGTGAGGCGGAACAAAAAGAAAATGGTCGTCCTAGAAGTTGTCATTCTTTATTGTACGTAAAATCAAATCATCACGTTCTTTAGTAGTAGCTCGAATCTCAAAAAGCAAATAATTCAAGGACAACTGAACTACGGGATCTTAAGAAGAAGCACTACTTGAACAGAGCGATGATACTCTTATCATAAGAAGAAGCAAAATCAAGGAGAAAGATGGCATGCATTAACAAAAGGATTGGAAGCTCTCAGAAGAAAAATCAAGACCTGCTTCAAAAGAAATAAAGGAAACGAAAACAGAGACAATGAAGCAGAAAGATGAGGTTTTGAGTGGAAAGAATAACTGGAAAGGCTTACTTGGCCCTCTGGATTACGATCTTCGAGTTCGACTATACCTAATGGCCAAATGTCACAAGCTATCTACAACTCATTCAACACTCAATAGTGAATATAGCTTCGAAGAATTTGGGGACATGCCGATACTCTAAACAGGCACTCCTCACACGAGTGGGGATCGATAAAAACAACCCCTAAAAATATGAAATAATCAAGTACTTTTATGGAGCTTCAGATGTACCAAGTAAAACCGCTGAAAAGATCAAATCATCAAATTGGATTGGGTTTGTCGATGTTGCCACTGATTGAGGGTAAAGTTGCGTTTGGGAGGAGAGATATATTGATTTCTTGGAGAGGAATAAAGACTGGTGTATGATGATTATGAAATGTCCTTGGTCCAACCAACAAAAATCTTTGCAGAAAATGCGGATGTATTTGTATACAAAGGTTTTACTCAATTTATACTTCTCTTAACGAGGCTTCAAATTTTCATAGGACCGCCAGTGCTAAAGATCAGGTAAGAAAATAATTTTTTCTTAAGCAACTTTTCAAGTGATACTAATTACGTACTAATTTTTTTTGTAATTATAAATTCAAAATGGGTTATTGAAGAAGTTAAAAGCTTGTTGGGGCAATACAAGAATGAGGAAGTTAGCATCACTGTTATAGGCCACATCTTGAGTTTATTATTGGCCAATGCAGTTGACATAGTTGTTAACCAAATCAATAAGGAGTTTCTAGTGCCTTTATTAGTATTTGCTTGCCCTCGAGTTTGAGATGAGAATTTCAAGAATGCTCAAGACAAATTCATAAATCTTCAAATCTTGCGCATATGCAATGCGCCAATGCCCTTGATCCTATTCCAAAGGTACCACATCATGGATTCAATCGGTGGTTCTGCAAATGATTGGAGAGTGTATGAAGATGTTGGTTTTAAGCTTTCAATTGATACTGCAAAGTCAGAATACTTGAAGATAAGGCATAAATGTCCATATTCTGGAGGTTTATTTGCATGGAATTGCTGGAACACAAGGACCAAAGGGAAAGTTCAAGTTAGAGTTAAACCAGGATATTGCTCTAGTGAATAATTAAGGAAGCGGAATTATTGAAGAATGAATATGGTGTACCAGTGGTATCGTGGATTGAGAAGAATAAAGGAATGGTTCAACAAAGAGACAGATCATGATTCATGAGGATGACAATGATCTTTTGCAGTAGTTCTTGTATTTTTCTAAAATAAACTTCCTTCTTATTTATCGTAAAAATGGTAACAATAATTAAATTTGTAAATAGGATTCTAAAAATACGTGATCTATTCCCGAGCTAGTTGTTAGAGCAGTTGATGCTAAGAACGTGAAGCTTAAGGATGAAATGCGAGCTAAAATAAGACAACAATCAAACCGAAGGGGCCTGTTGCCCGGATGCAAAGCCGGTCAATAAGGACCTCCGGGTCGGGAATCGAATGAAGCTTGATCTATCGGGGGCAACAGGGAATATGATAACAATTGAAGATATGATCAAGCAAGGCTCTTTACAGCCAAAGTTGCGCAATATAGCATGAAATAAGTAAGAGAAATTGGAGTAACATCAGTCTGCCATACAAATTGGTGGGGATCCCCTTTATATAGGAGGGAAATATTTTATAATACAAAATGTGTTAACCGTGAAGGTACAGGGACAAGATGGCTAGATGTGACATCTTGGAAATAGGCCTAAGATAGGCCGGCCTTATCAAGTCGAGTCGCGTGACTTGGGAACTTTCCCATCGCTCGCTACATCCCGCTGTATTACTCAGAATGCAATACCCTTCGGATCAGCTCTAGACGAACCCCGGGGATGTGTCTCGACCTCGGCTTCATGCTTCGAGGGGCATGACCGCGAGATGATCCTATGACGGGGAATTCGGGCCCCCGGATTCACCGTATACAGATAGTCTCCGCGTTTCTTAGAGTGAAGACGACGAGAAGCGATGAGAAACGGTTCTGAACTCCTGCTTCCTCCAGCGTCCTTGCGAACGGTTACGGGCTATCAAGGCGTGCCATGTGCGCTGTTACTGCGGATTCCAACATTGACTGCGGTGGTTGGCCTCCTTTATGTTCCCACGATGCTCTTATAAATATTCACCTCTTCCCTTTCGGATCCTATTTCACATTCAGAACCTTTTAGTGAAGTCTATTTTTCCCCTGCACTTTGCTTTTTTCTTTTTAGGAATGCGACCCCCCTTTTCTTCTTCTCCCGGATTTTCTCAAGGATGGCGAATATTTCCACTGATGCTTCTTAGGAGGTCACGGGCTCGTCTTCTTAGTTCTTCTCCCAAGGCAAAGTGACCGCCCCACCCCTTGTCGAGGAGTGGGTCCCAGGACCTTTTACGATGACTTCAGATTTTAGGGTCGAAAGACCCTTCTCGAAGTCAGGACGCCGTGAACCAGTAACTCGATATATCAGGTCTATAACGGATATCGGGAAAGTAAGGGCCAATTGTTGCTGGGGGATGCCGTGCTTGTGGAGATTCCTGCTCAGGATGAAGACATTACGGCTCACAGGGTCGGCTTTCTGAGCGTGTACACCTACCCATTTACCTTGGGACCGTCTTCGCCCCCGATCGACCCTGTGATTCTCGATTTCTGCCGGAGCTTCCAGGTGACTCTGGGTCAAATCCATCCTTCGTTCTGGCGTGTGGTTATATGATCAGGCATTACTAGAGCATGATAGAGGGAATTCCCTTCACTCTGAATCATTTGATCCGGACGTACAACCCTTGTCTCCTTCGCGGGGGCTTAATCAAGCTTCGCTGTCGAGCCCCGAGATCCCTTTTCGCCTATACCGAGGAATTTGGGGACGACGGGTGGTTGAGTCGGTTCGTCTGAGTGAGGACATCTGATATGATCCAAATGGAAGGGATTTCATTGCCTGAGAAGTGGAACGCTGGGCGTAAGTGAATGCGAAGCCTCTGCTTCCCTTTGATGATTTTTCCTTATGTCCTTGACTCTGTTGTTTCTTCTTTGTCTTTTCAGCCGCAATGGTCTATCCTAGAGCGGTGCCGGATCTTCAGGGTTGGGTTGGCCGTTTATACTCGATATGCCTGTGTAATGATCATGCATGGCGGGATTTATCCCGAGCCCGATAGGAAGCAAAAGATCATGGTAAGTTCCAAGCTTTGACGTATCCGCGCATTTTAGCGCAGCTTGCTGCTAGCGACTCTTTCCTTTTTTTGCATTTGATCCCCGCATCTATGTAGGTTTGGTAGGAATCCTATTGACAAGAGAGGTGCCGCCCATTGGAGGGGAGATCCCGGTGCTTGACGAGGAGAAGAAAAGGCAAAGGGGCGCATCAGCTGAGCCACTGAAGCCCAAGAGGACCAAAGTGGAGGAGTCCAAGGTTGATTCGTTAGTTCTGACTTCTAGGGCGGTTGGAAATCCTCATGCTAAGGGTGAGGGAGAAAGCAGATTCTTGGCACCCCCTGAAGATCGTTTGGGATTGATTGCTCCTCGTGCCGAGGGGATAAATGCTTCCGGACAGGAGCCTGATGCTGGCGCGGCCCGTCTTTGTGGCGGCGAGGCAACGGATGGGATATCGAGCACTACCCTTGACTCGGCAGGTGGCCGGAGTCTTTCTCAAGCCGGGACACCCTTAGCAAGCGATCTGGAGGTGCCTCGATCGGATACCCGGGATGAGTAGGGGCGAACATTCTGGCCGACCCTGTTGGCCCATTGGTTATTACTGATTCCTCAAAAGGGGGAACACTTCTTTCTACCAAAATGCGAGCCTCGCCTCGCAAGGATCTTTCCAAGGCAGGAGTGCTGATCAAAAGTAGAGACACACTCGGGAGCCCGAAGATCAGTGCCTCCTTTATTTTTGGCGAGATGGGCAGGCTTTGTAAGCGGGTAACTTTATCTATCCTCATTTATTTCTTCGGGCTGCTCCGATCTGTATTCCCTTAACTTTTTTACGTTGTTTCAGACCGAAGTGCTTTATAATCAGGCCCTTACCCAGCATCAAGACGAGGTGAGCTTCGCGAATTTGAGAAAACCCTTTTATCCGAACAGGTTATTCATCCCCTATTTTTACTATTATTTGAGCTTTTGTGGGATTCTATTTCTTTTAACCCCTTGGGCCTTGATTCATGCAGTTCAAGAAGGAGAAACTCTTACTGAGAGAGGAGCTTTGGGCCAGGGATGCCGAAATCTCCGAGCTTAGTCGTCATGTGGACGAGGTGGTTTCTGAAAGGGACATCATTAGGAGAAGAGTCACCTCAATTGAGCGTCAGCTTCAGGACGTAAAGGAGGATAGTGGCAAGTATAAAAGCCTTCACTCCGAGCTGGTGGCTGCACTGCTCCGGATCAGAGCCGAGGTCGAGGCGCTTGTGTCTTTGTATGGGGGAGGAGCGGTCGCCGAAGGTTCTTATGTTGAGAGGACCCTTGGAGGGGCAGACCCAGCTTTACCTCGGGCTGCGGACCGTGCTTGGCCGGACTTTCAAAAGTTGACCATCGAGGGAGCATTGGAAGATAGCTCGAGCGATGTTAAAAACGGGGGTGGATCCCCGGAGAGAGGGGACGCCGTCGAGAAGGGACCATCAGAGGATTCATAACCGCCTAGATACAACCTTTGAGGCCACCGATTTGGCAATATATTTAGGTTGTGTTGTTTTTTCCTATTGATCTCCCTGTCTGTATATGGCACTTTTATTATGGCATATGTATAAGGTGAAATCTCGTGACTCTATTCCCCTTTTTTGGCGAAAGAACATTGGACCCGCAACGTAGCTCTATGGCCCGTTTAGGCTGGTTGATACGACCTCTGATGTGAATTTCCATGGGAGGTCTCGTGCCTTTGCTCAACCATTTTGCGTTAAGTCTCTGGGTCGAGTTTGTCCCGAGCTTTACTGATTTTTGCTTTCCTTCGCGATTGGGCGATGGTGGTTTTTTGTCCCTTGCCTTTGGGCATTCTGCTGTTTTTAACTATTTTGGGTCCAGTCTCCGAGTCGTGTTGCGACTCGAGCTGCAATTAGCCCTCAAGTTCTTTCCTACCTGTATGGGCGGATGACGATGGCCTTTTATGTCTTGAGTCGAGGCGACCTTATAGGTGCGTGGCCTAGAGACTTGCTTGACTAGCGATGATGGCGTTTATGCCATGCCCTTAGGCATTCTGCAGTTTAACTACTCTGGGTCCAGTCTCCGAGTCGCGTTGCAATTCGAGCTATAATTGACCCTTTCGGTATGTGGCTGGGGGGCTTGTATAGTTAACTATTTTGGATCCAGTCTCCGAATCGGGTTATGATTCGAGCTCATTTTAATCCTCAAGGTGTTAATTTTTTAGCTGGTGACAATGGCTCTTACGCTGTTAGGTCGTAGAGACCTTTCAATATGAGGCCCGTAGGCTTGCTTAGCTGGCGACAATGGCTCTTACGCAGTTTTTGCCCGTAGGCTTTTTTTATAGGCTTTGTTTCCGCTCGTTTAAGTCTTTTAGAGTACTTTTACCTGACCCATCGTCGGTTCGAAAACAACCTCGATTTAAAGTCGTTGTCGGCGATATTTTAAGCACCACGTAGGGTTCACAGCTCATAGGTCGAGTAGATCGACGCTTTGCGATTTGGAGCTGACGTTGTCAGAGCTCATTTTTGCCTGTTGAGGGAAGTCTGTTTTAACCGGTTCTTTCTAAAGTATATTCGAAGTAGAGGCCTGCGATTTTTAGCGACAGTCGGGCGCCCCCGAGTTGTGTTTTTTTGGCTGTATCAGCCGTTTTGACCGTAGTCATATGCATTTGGCCGTAGCTATTTTTTATTCCAAGTGATAGTTTAGGCATCTACACCGAGGGTATGCCCTTTAGGGATTCTTACAAATGTGATGTATAGCCTAAACTTCGGGGTTTTCATGCGTGTTGAGGTCTTACAGTTTGTCATACCTATTGAGGTCTTGCAGTTTGTCATGCCTATTGAGGTCTTACAGTTTGTCATGCCTATTGAGGTCTTACAGTTTGTATGATGTAGAATAGATCTGGTTTTGCCGAGTCTGCCTGCTAGGGGTCTTACAGTTTCGGATTTTCCAGTGCACGTCGATTGGCGACAGTATCCGAGTCATCGAGTTTGATTGAGCTAGAAGACCGCTTCTCGTGAACTTGGAGTTGCATTGTGAGGGCTTTATGAGCCCGAGGTTCTGACCCTAGGGTCGTATGGGTGTTGAACCGTTTGTCTCTGAGTATCTCGGGACGTATTCGGCGGAGAGGCCTTTGCTGTGAATATGCCGAAATAGCCTTTTTCGAAGTATGAAATGCCAAAAAGATATTCTTTATTGCTTGGGATAAATATAGGCTGTAAATACATGTTGTCCTGTTGCTGCGAGCTCGGCCCACATGGGTACGACTCCTCAGGCTGCTTGGCCCAGTGCATTGCCTCCTGTTAGAGCCTCGTTCGTCATTTTCCAAAGCTGGGCGGACTGCAAAGGGAGTACCATAGGACCTTTAAATTCTTCTTTAGGGAGTGTGCGGACATCGCCTCATTGGAAAATCCTGCCGGCAAGAAATTTGTTTCGGGATAAAAAGCCTAAATGAGGGAAAAAGAGTGCGATGCCTGCTCGAGGGCCCCTGTGGGGTTTCATGATCGGGCACCCTAACAGTAATACCGCTTGAGCGTCGACACATTCCAGTTGCTCGGGAGATGCTCGCCTTCCATGGTGCCAAGCTTATAGGAGCGTTTGCCAACTATCCCGAGGACACGGTACGACCCTTCCCAATTATGGCCTAGCTTCCCTTTATTGGGGTTTCGCATGTTGAGAGTAACCTTCCTTAGGACTAAGTCTCCGATTTCGAAATATCGTAGATTCGTTCTCCTATTGTAGTATCTTTCGATCTTCTGCTTCTGGGCAGCCATTCGAACCAGCGAGGCTTCCCGTCATTCATCGAGCAGCTCGAGGGCCGTTGCCATGGCCTCGTAGATTAATTCTTCGCTAGCATGCCGGAATCTGACGCTTGGTTCCCTAACCTCCACTGGTATTAGTGCTTCGGCACCATACACTAGAGAGAAAGGTGTCTCCCCTATGCCTGATTTTGGAGTTGTCTGATACGCCCACAACACCTCGGGCGGTGTCTCTCGCCATTTTCCCTTGGCGCTTTCTAATTTCTTCTTCAGGTTTTGAATGATGGTTTTATTCGTGGATTTAGCCTGGCCGTTCGCACACGGGTGGTATGGCGTCGAAAGGATCCTTTTGATTTTGTTATCCTCAACGGTGTATTTGTTTCTCCAATCCTATGTCAGGTTGGTGGAGTTGATTTCCGCTTGACCTTTCTCCAATCCTATGATCCCAGGTTCGCTAGGGTATCGGCCTCGCTGTTTTGCTCTCAGGGTACATGGACTAAGGTCCATTCTTTGAAGCGGCACAACGTGATTTGTATCTTATCCAGATATCTCTACATCCTATCCTCCCGGGCTTCGTAGCTCTAGTTGACTTGACTTACCATGAGGAGTGAATCGCATTTTGCCTCGATAACCTCGGCTCCCAAGCCCTTAGCCAACTCCAAACCTGCAATCAGCCTCATACTCGACTTCGTTGTTAGTTAGTTTTATGGTTTTTATGGACTGTTTGATTATGCCACCGACGGGCAGCTTTAGGACTATACCGAGTTCAAATCCTCTTACGTTTGTGGCACCATCCGTGAACGGGGTCCATACCCCAGAGGACACACCTGATTTTAGTAAAAGTTCCTTCTCTACCTCGGGGATGAGGGATGGCGAAATATCGGCCATGAAATCCGCCGGGATTTGGGATTTAATAGCCGTCCGAGGTTGATACTCGATATCATATCCTCCGAGTTCAATGGCCCATTTGGCAAGTCGACCCGACAACTCAGGTTTGAGCAGTATGCTCCAGAGAGGATAAGTCAATAGGACACAAATGCGGTGGCACTAAAAGTAAGGCTTCAGCTTGCGCGAGGCTCTTATTAGTGCGAGCGCTAATTTTTCTAGATGGGGGTACCGGGTTTCGGCGTGCCCCAAGGTTTTGCTTACATAATACATAGAAAATTACGTACCTTTCTCTTCTCGGACTAATACACCGCTCACCACTATTTCGGACACAACCAGGTATAGGTACATCGTTTCATCCTCCTTGGGCGTGTGCAGCAAAGGCGGGCTAGATAGATACTGTTTCAGTTCTTCCAGGGCGTGTTGGCATTCCGAAGTCCATTCGAAGTTGCTCTTTCTTTTTAGTAAGGCAAACAAGTTGTGGCTTTTGTCTGACGACCTCGATATGAATCTGCCTAGGGCCGCGATCCGCCCCGTCAGCCGTTGGACAGCTTTCACGTTGTTCACCACTGTGATTTCTTCGATGGACCTTATTTTGTCGGGGTTGATCTCGATCCTCTTGTTTGAGACCATGAAACCCAGGAATTTGCCTGAGCCTACTCCGAAGGCACACTTTTTGGGATTGAGCTTCATGTTGTAGCTTTTAAGGATGTTGAAAGTTTCCTGCAAATGGGTCAGCTGGTCCTCTATGCATAGGGATTTAATTAGCATATCATCAATGTATACTTCCATTGATTTACCTATTTTATGCTCGAACATTTTATTAACTAGGCGTTGGTATGTCGCTCCTACGTTTTTTAGCCCGAAGGGCATCACGTTATAGCAATATGTACCATATTTCGTGATGAATGAGGTCTTTTCCCGATCCTCGGGGTTCATCTGGATCTGATTGTACCCCGAGTAGGCATCGAGGAAGGTGAGGGTCTCGTGGCCGGCCGTGGCATCGGCCAGACGATCGATATTAGGCAGCGGGAAGGAATCTTTGGGCATGCTTTGTTTAAATCTTTATAATCTATGCACATCCTTAGCTTATTCCCCTTTTTTGGCACTACCACTATGTTAGCTAGCCATTCAGGATACTTTACCTCCCTAATGGATCCAATTTTAAGAAGTTTCGTTACCTCCTCTTTGATGAAGGCGTGTTTTACCTCGGACTGCGGTCTCCTCTTTTGCTTTACGGGTTTGAATTTAGGATCGACGCTCTGCCGGTGGGAGGTTATTTTCAGTGGGATAGTTGTCATATCTAGGTGGGACCAGGCAAAACAATTGATATTGTTACTAAGAAATTGAATAAACCTTGTCCTGAGTTCGGGGATCAGCCTCGTTCCCAGGTATACCTTGCGATCCGGGAGGTTCTCGATCAGAACGGTCTGCTCCAGCTCTTATATTGTCGACTTGGTTGCATTCTATTCTTCGGGGGTGACGAGAGTTCGGGGAGCGAAGAAATCTTCCTCGTCGTCTCCAAGAGTCTACATGCTTCTCTCCTCGTTTGAGGCCGAGTGTATGGGGGTCAACGTCTCATGGTGGACCGCAAATATTTCCCTTGGTGCCCGCTGTTCTCCATGTATTATTGTGATGTCATCCCTTGTGGGGAACCTTATCACCTGGTGCAAGGTCGAGGGCACTGCCCTTATATTGTGTATCCAAGGCCTGCCAAGCAAGGTGTTGTATCTCATGTCACCGTCGATGACCTGAAACTCGGTGCTCTGGGTTGTGCCAGACTTGTTAATCAGGAGGGTGATTTCTTCTTTTGTTTCTTCTCCGATTATGTTGAAGCCATGAAGGATTCGAGGGATGGGAACAACTCGATCGAGAAACCCCAGTTGTTCTACTACTTCTGACCTGATTATGTTGGCTGAACTGCCAGGGTTCACAAGCATGCACTTTATCCTTGTGTTGTTTAAGAGAAACGAGATCACCAACGCATCGTTATGTGGTTCCCCCCATGGCCTCGAGATCCTCTTCACTAAATATGAGGGTTTCTCTGGATAAGAATTTTTGGGCTGGTCCCTCTTCTGTAGCAGATGTTTTCGTTCCTTTGGACATGGGTCCTTGGAGATCGTTAGTTCCTCCGATAATCATGTGGACACTATGTTGGGGACCGCTCCATTTCCCTCGGATTGAACCCGGGGGTGCACCAGACTTTAGGTTGGTCGTGCCCTCTTCTCTGTCATTTTTGAGGTTTTGGCTTCTCATTTCACTAGCTGAGCCAAGCATCCTGCCATGAAAGTGAAGATCCTAGGCAAGAAGAAGTTTGAAAGATAACTTGCGTTTTTGCAACGAAACCAGCAAGAAAATAATCACTATTATCTTTAGCCCCACGGTGGGCGCCAAACTGTTTACCGTGAAAATGGTAACAACAATTAAATTTGTAAATGGAATTCTAAAAATACGTGATCTATTCCCGAGCTAGTTGTTAGAGCAGTTGATGCTAAGAACGTGAAGCTTAATGATGAAATGCGAGCTAAAACAAGACAACAATCAAACCGAAGGGGCCTGTTGCCCATATGTAAAGCCGGTCGATAAGGACCTCGGAGTTGAGACTTGAATCGAGCTCGAGCTATCGGGGGCAACCGGGAATAGGATAACAATTAAAGATACGATCAAGCAAGGCTCTTTATGGCCAAAGTTACGCAATATAGCATGAAATAAGTAAGAAGACAACAAATGTTAAAGCGGTCTCGAGCTAGTGAGAACGAACAAAATAGGAGAAAGAGAGAGAGTGAGATATTATTGCTTTAGTGGAGAAATTGGAGCAACATCAGCCTGCCTTACGAAGTGGTGGGGATCCCCTTTGCATATGAGGGGAATTTTTTATAATACAAAACGCGTTAACCGTGAAGGTACATGGACAGGATGGCTAGATGTGACATCTTGGAAATAGGCCTCAGATAGGCCGGCCTTATCAGGTCGAGTCACGTGACTTGGGAATTTCCCCCTCGCTCGCTACAGCCCACTGCTTAGTTGGAATGCAATACCCTTCGGAGCAGCTCTAGATGAACCCCGAGGTGAGTCTCGACCTCGGCTTCGCGCTTTGAGGGGCATGACCACGAGATGGCCCTATGACGGGGAATTCGGGCCCCTGGATTCACCGTATACACTTCTTCTTTTTGGAATATCATTCAATGAAACCATTAGCTATGACCTGTGTAACGTGATATATATCATTTTGGTGAAATACTATGTGATGACCCGGCCAGTCGTCTCATGAGTTACTGCTCAATTTTCCCTCATTTCTACTTCTTTATGCTTTTTTTATTCGTGTTATATGATATCGGGTTGGTCGGATCAAATCTAGAATGATTTTGGTAAGGTTTGAGACACTTAGTCTCTTTTGAGGAAGCTTAAGTTGGAAAAGTCAATCGGATGTTGACTTATGTGTTAGAGGGATCGGATGTGAGTTCCAATGGTTCAGTTAGCTTCAGGAGGTGATTTGGGACTTAGGAGCGCGATTGAAATGAGTTTTGGAGGTTCGGAGTAGATTTAGGCTTGAATTGGCAAAGTTGATATTTTGGCGATTTCCAATTGATAGGCGAGATTTTGATCTAGGGGTCAGAATGGAATTTCAAGAGTTGTAGTAGTTCCATTGTATCATTTGGGATGTGTGTGCAAAGATTCAGGTCATTCGGACGTGGTTTGGTTGGATTTTTTATCAAAAGCGGAATTCGGAGAATTTTTGAAACTTAGGCTTGAATTGGATGTGTTTCGGTTGATTTGATATTGTTTGAGGTGTTTTGAAGATTGGTACAAGTTTGAATAAAGTTTTGGTATATGTTGGTACCTTTGGTTGAGGTCCCGAGGTCCTCAGGTGAGATTCAAGGGGTTGAACAGATCATTTTTAAGTTAAGAAAGTTGCAGATTTTGGGTTTCAGCAGTTGCATGCATTTTGGTCTTCGCGTTCGCGAGTGGACCCTCGCGTTCGCGAAGGTTCAGGAAGGGAGGCATCAGGTTTGGCCTTCGCGTTCGCGAAGGGGAGTCCTGCCCTCGCGAATGGACGGAACAGTAAGCATTGCGTTCACGAGAGGCTTGGTCGCGTTCGCGTAGGTTGGTGAGGCTGAGGTATCGCGTTCGCGATAGTTGGGTCGCATTCGTAAAGGAGAGTTTTGGTCAACGAAATTTTTGTGCTCCGCATTCGCGAAGAAGTAATTTAGGCCTGGGCAGAAAGTTTAAAAGGTCGTCTTGTTGCGAATGTGGGGTTATTTTCTTCCATTGTTGGTCGTTTTTGGAGCTTTTTGAAGAGGATTGAAGAGAGATTCAAGGGGAATCACTTGGAGGTAAGATTCTTGGACTTAAAACTCGATTCTAATGTGAATTCCACCTAGTAAATCATGGAAATTAAGCTAAAAATTGAAGAACAAGGGCTTGGAAATTTAGACATTTGATTGAGGATTTGAAGGACCAATTGAGGTCGGATTTCAGTGCTTTTGATATGTATGAACTCGTGGGGAAATACGGAATCTATTAATGTAAAAATTATCGAATTCTGAGACGTGTTCCCGGGGGTCGGGTTTTAGTAATTTCGGGATTTTTCGATGTAATTTGATTATTTTCGTTTGGGCTTCGTTCCCTTAGCATATTTGGACATCATCGTTCTGATTTTGGATAGATTCGACATGAGTGGAGGCCGATTCGAGGGGCAAAGGTATCACGAGCTAGAGATTTGACCGGTTCGAGGTGAGTAATGATTGTAAATGATGTTCTGAGGGTATGAAACCCTGGACTTGCACATTGTTGTGCTATATTGAGGTGACACACACGCTTGATGACGAGAGTGGGGTCATGCACTATTGGGTATTGTGACTTAGTTCGTCCCGAATGACTATTTTACCGCGTATTTGACTGAAATCTATTTGTTATCATCATGATTTGGGCTGAATGCCATATTTGGGCCTTGTTCCAACTATTTGAACCCTTCGGAAAATTTTACTGGTATTTCCTCACTATTTTGACTTTTTACTTGAACTTAGTCATGTTATATTTAACTATTTTCGTACTCAGCCATGTTTATTCTGTTTTAACACTACATGATCTTTTAAATGATATTTTGGGCTGAGAAACATGTTTTACTACTGCCCGAGTGGCTTGTAATGATTTTTGACTGCGTAAGGCCAATGGCCTATGTTCTGAGGAAACATTTGATACTGATTATGAAGCCGAGAGTCTGAGATATGTACGCCACAAGGTGGCTTGACTGATATGAGGCCGAGGACCTAGTGATGATACCATGAGGTGGCTTGATATTGCGCTTGGGCTGTAACGGGCCCCTCCAGGAGTCTGCACACCCCCAGTGAGCGTGTGTACCCATTGTGATGTGATATTGAGCCCGGAAGGCTGGTATTGTTCTGAGATGTAGCCCGAGGGGCGAACCTTTATGTGTTTACTTTTCACAATTGACTACCAATTACCTGCTTAATTATTGAAAAAGGCTTTTCATGAAACTACGTTTGAGTTAAAGAATTTTACCTATCTTTCACTGATTTACTGTTTTTAAATAGTTTTACTACTTCATTATAGAATGCTTTGTTCCTTATGTGATTTCTTGCTTTCAGTCTTTATTTACATTTGTTACTCACTGAGTTGGAGTACTCACTTTACTCCCGCACCCCTGTGTGCAAATTCAGGCATTGCAGATCCTGCTAGTGCGAGTTGAGAGCTCCCAGCATATATCGGAGTCCACGAGGTAGCTGCTTGACGTCCGCAGTCCCGTGTGTCTCCTTATTTATCATTTCTATCTCTTATCATACATTTGTAATAGTTTGTAGACTTTTCAGACTGGTACTGTTTCTAAATGCTAAATTGATAATAATTAGAAAAATGGAAAGTGTCGACTGACCTTCTCTTCACGAGAGGCGCCATCACGACTGCGTCCAGGTTTAGGGTAGTGACAAGTTGGTATGAGAACCTAGGTTACATAGGTCTCACGAGTCATGAGCAAGTTTAGTAGTGTCTCACAGATCGGTACAAAGATGTCTATATTTATCCTCGAGAGGCTGCAGAACCTTTAGGAAAAACTTCATATTCTTGAAATTCTTGTCGTGCGAATTTGTTGATCCTAGTACTAAACTTCTGTTGTTCTATTTTCTCACAGATGGTGAGGACACATGCTACCGGTCAGGATGGACGACCACCAGTACCACGATTGTGGCCACTAGATGCCGAGGACGTGGCCGTGGTCGTGGTAGGGGCAGAGCATCTAGGGCAGCACCTGCAGATCCACCAGCTGCCCCAATTTAGGATCAGGTCCTAGTTATGGATGCTCCTGCAGCACCAGCTCAGGCACCAACTGTGCCCATTATGATTTCGGGTCCTAAGGAGGCCTTGGCTCAGATCTTATCAGTTTGCACTGGCCTAGCTCAGGCGGTTTCATCCACTACAGCCGCATGTACTTCTTAGGCCGGGGAAGGCAATTAGACTCCCACCGCTCGCACACCTGAGCAGGTCATGTAGGGACTTCAGACACCGGGGGCACATCCAGCCCAGCCGGTTGCAGCTGCTCAGGACTATGTAGTTCCTGCCATGGCGGAGGACGAGCAACGTAGGTTGGAGAGGTTTGTTAGACTTCGGCCTCCGTCATTCAGTGGAGTAGAGGGCGAGGATGCCCAGGGTTTCTTGGATAAATGTCACAGGATGCTTCGTACAGCAGGTATTCTGGAGACCAGTGGGGTCGCTTTCACTTCTTATCAGTTTTCAGGAGCTGCTTTCACTTGGAGGGAGGATTTTGAGAGGCGTAGGCCTGTTGGTGCAGCACCCCTTACCTGGCAGCAGTTCTCCGTTATCTTTCTGGAGAAGTATGTGTCGTAGTCTCGCAGAGAGGAGTTGCATTGGTAGTTTGAGTGGTTGCATTAGGGAGAGATGATCGTGTCGCAGTATGAGTTGACGTTCTATGAGTTAGCTCCCCATGCCATTTGGATAGTTCCGACAAATAGAGAGAGGATTAGGAGGTTTGTTGATGGCCTCACTTATCAGCTTCATATTCTCATGACTAGGGAGAGGGTGATTGGTGCAACTTTCGAGGTTGTTGTAGATATTGCCCGTGAGATTGAGTCTGTTCATCGCCAGGAGCGCAGGGAGAGAGAGTCCAAGAGGCCTCGAGGATCTGGTAGTTACAGTGGTACTCCTTTGAGGGGTCAGTTTCAGCACGGCAGAGGTCGTCCATTCAGGCATGCTCAGCCAGCTCGCCCAGGTTATCGTGGAGCGTCATCGGGTCATGGTTCTCACAGTTCTCATCAGGGCCATGTCACGCCACAAAAACTGAGGAGCGTGACCGGCGCTCAACGAGTAAACCCGACTGAGCAAGCTTGTTAGGTTTCATTCTACCCAAAATAATTCATGAATAAATAGGAGATGGACTCCATTAATCACACTTTGTAAGTATTTCATTAACAACTTCCATTTTATTTCCATGAGCAGCTTAATACATAATTATCAGAATATTACAAGTTTTATAAATATTTGCCAAATATCAAGATTTCTAACTCAATTCATCATTATCAAACACCACCCACAACCTGTGTACAGAGCCTCTAAATACAACTGAAAAGTAATATGGAAATGCCGGTAACAAGGTTCCATCTATACCTCAAAATACAAAGTACATGATAAACAATTGATACAGGACCCCGAAATGAAGTGGGGCTCACCATGTTAGTTGAAAGGAAGATGCGTCACTAGCTGCGATCACCACTGCCTGCTATGGAACCACCTACATCCATTTAAAGATGTAGCGTCCCCGACAAAAGGGACGTTAGTGCCATCGAATAGCACTAGTATGTATAACTAAACACCATCTCATTAGAAAGAACAACCATACAAGAACAAAGAAATCATAAGGATTCAACAAAAGCTTTAAACAATCACCACATCATCAAATAAAAGGAATCACATAGCTTTCACATAATTTCCATAGCTTTAGTTTGGGGCATTTAATATTGTTCATCATCATTCGCAATACCACCGCTTTCTTGAGAGGAGTTCGACCACGACCCGATCAACTAGGTTGCCTCATTTGAGACATGTACCTCAATCACAATCTCATTCTTACTTTCCGGAATTCAATATCAGCACAATACCATCATGTGTGTGGCATGGCGTCCGATCATGGCCCCATCGGCTAGGACGCCTTACCAAGGCGTTATTCCTTTCTCATTAATCATCTCATTCTAATCTCTATTTCACATATATCAATTCATAGGCACTTATGGCCACAATTATCACATCATACTTGGTATTAGGCCACATTTCATAACTCACATTCCACATCATTTTCACTTTCAACATCAAACTTGCAATTTAAGATAATGGGCATATACAAGAGCAATTCAAGTTGTAAACATAGAGAGATATTCTCATGATTCGGCATAATAATCACCATTTAAACTTGACTTGAAATCTAGGCAATAACATATAGTTCACATTCTTCACATATCCCCAATTTACCAAGAATAGCACATTGAAAACATTGAGACACACCTTTTACATATATTCTTACAACACCAAATCCTTTGAAATAACAAATACTACATAAATCAAATTCCGGACTTACAACATATGCGGGGACACCATGGGAGCTCAATTTCTAAGAAGAGGGGGGTTTAACCATACATACCTCGAAGAGCTTTTTCTTAAGTTACCACAACGTTCCGGAAATTCTAGCTACCCCAATCTACTTCGAGACATAACAATATTGAAAACAAATTAGGAAGATATTCATGGTCTTGGCTTGTTTGAGCATTTTATCTAACACTAGTTGTGCATCTTGATTTCAAGGCTCTTTTACAAGATTTCCTTCATTACCCAACCTAATCTTTACTTATTCGTGTTCAACAATCTTCTCACAAACCTAATTTGTACATGCATGTATACATAATACTATTACACCCAAGAATCATACCTCAATAACCCATCTTATACCCCAAATTCGAAATTAAAGTCTAATGTATAGAACCTTACCTCCTAAATGAAGAACATGTGATTGAGTTCTTTCATTCTTGAAGACTTGAGCAAGAGATAGGTGATTATGAAGCTAGGCTCATTCTCTCAGTTTCTCTCTATATATACTCTCAACTCTCTCTTAAATCAGTAGAAAATGACCCCATATGAATCCCCAAAGACTATATATTAAAATGGGGTCGGGTTATAAAAATAGGAAAAATAAGCCTCCGAAATCGGTTTTGCGATCGCAGAATGGACGACAATACAAGAATGTGGGCTGCAAAATGCATCATGAAATAGGTGCCCAAAACAGGGCAACACTGGCCCAATCTGCGACAGATCTGCGATCGCAGAGTAAAAAATGCGACATATTTGCGATCGCAGATTCGACACAGGATCAGATTTTTCCAGCCTTTGGTAATTTGAGCATAACTTTGTGTAGGAATGTCCAAATGACGAACGGTTTGAAGTGTTGGAAACTAGACTCGAAGAACTTTAAATGGAGAGGTAACTCATGAGACGACTGGCCGGGTCGTCATAGTTGTTCACAACATAAAATCTTATATATATTTAGATATGCTCGTCCAAAGTGTGGACTTGTGCGAACTCATTTGGAATTTTAGCCTAGTATGAAATTTTCCAATTTGACTTAGACTTAGGCCTCCCATTAGACCCCACATTACACATTATAAGACTTATACACTTATTTACCAAGTCCAATTGATGCCCATCATGTTAATAGCATATAAAATATTATAATTACCCTACCTGGCACCACGGAATCCTAAAATACTTACCGAAATTTTCCGGGGCCTTACATTATCCCCTTCTTAGGATCATTTATCCCCGAATGAGGAGTAGAGTCCGCCCTAAACGGTTAACACAGTATATCTCTTTTCTAACCTATCTTAGGTCCCTAAATTTGTAACTCCCAAATTTTTCAGAAATTTCGGCAGCATCTCATTTGTAACTAGGTCTATCTACCTGCCAGAGAATCACCAAAACATCCTAACAACTCATCCACAATGAGACAAAGCACCACAATGTATATATCAACAATACTAATCTCACAATTACAAGCACTACATTATCATAATGATACCTGAACATGGACTGCACATTTTTAAATCACAACACCTATAAGGTACCTTTCAAATCAAAACCAATTGTTATACAATCAAGCGAAAATATTTTCTCTCCACGACACTTTCGGCCTTCAAGGTGGCCTCCTCGACTTACAAGCTTTGCCATAACACATTTACGGAAATAATTCCAACCTCCAAACTTATCTATCAAGGATGACATCTAGATACCTCGCATAAGCTAACTATCCATTAACTTCACCTTCAATAATTTCCACCGGAATGATACACAAACGATCTCCAACAACCTTCTTAGACATAGACATGTGAATACACAAAATATATGGCAAACAACTGTGGGGAAACTTCATACTCCTACTGCGGCCTAATGTGGAATACACTTATGCAACCTTCATTATCAACTCACATAACATCTTCAGGGAAAAATGTTGAGAATAACCTATTCACCCTCCAAAACTCTAAATCTCTAGGCGAACACTCACACTAAACCCTTGATGACCTTCAACAGTTAATATAAGATGTGCTATCATAAACTGACCATAAAATTACCTATCAAATATATGTGATCACACGGGGACGCTCCCTCTTTGACATGTTTGAACCTTCAATACCCAATAGATTTAATACAATGAGGGGCAACGGAGTTCAAAGTCAGGCTAGAATTATTCAGGAACCCATTAATGTGCTGAGTAGAGTATTTCACGAGGTTATATGGTAAGAGACACAAAGATTACTACTAACAATACTAACATGGTTAACCATTATGACGACATCAATTATTAGACAAATGAGGCATAAGGGTAACTTGTACATTGGCAATAGGAATCATTAAGGAGGAATATTTAAGTACGTGACCCAGTCATCTCCTGGAGTGTAGGGAAAATCCATTTATCAAGAATGAGAATACTTTGGCACTTTGAATGCGATATGGATTTCAAAATACATGAAGTTGAATTACACTCCTAACGTTAACTGACACAGGGACTTTATGCCACAAGCCTATGAGGATGAAAAGAAGTTGAACACCTATGAGGTTATTATATTGCAAACAGCCTAACCTTTCCTAATAATTGACCCAATATGAGAGAACTAAAGATACGAAAACTGGTCTTCCAAATCAATATGCTCATGATATGTGCAAAAATCTGAAGGCATCTAATCTCAACCTTTCACGAGTGAAACCACATAGCTAGGAACTAAATCATGTATTGGTTAGAGGGGTTTTAATGGTTGACGTAACGCTCCATGAGGAAAGACAATTAAAACTCCTATCCTTCTTAAGGAGGTGAAATGCTAGGGGTAGCAAAATTTCCCGCACATGACAATGACGTTGTCAATAATCATAGAAGCCGAGTGAGTAGAAGGCCACGTAACCTATCCAATCCGATTCATTTAAGACTTTTGAAAAGGGGATGCACTTTTGTTTGAAATCATGGCAATATAAGTTTGAACTTAGGGGAAATCATTTCTTTTGGAACCCATGAGACAAGCCCACGCAGCCCTAGAAAATTGTTAACAATGGCGAGAAAGTACTTAAAACCATTACGAATTGGCATAAAACAAGGCCTCAAAGTGCCTACATGGATAAGTTTGAAAGAATGAGACGTCTTAATGCATTTATCGGGGAAAGGTAATCTAGGTTATCTAGTCACAGGGACAAGCAGAGCAAATAAATGAAAAGAAAGTGAGAGAGCTTATGGAAGTACCCTCTACATTGTAACCACTAGGAATGGTGGTACTATAAAGGGATTACAAGAAGCTAAATTTTCGAAAGAAGATCTCTGTATGTAGTCACGTGATGTATAGCTTTAGAATTCAAAAATCCAATTATGTTTAGCAACTCTACTTCACAATGAAGCACCACAACACTCTTCTACACAACCAGCTATTACCAGCCACATTGCGAGATGCTATAAGATTGGATTGAGAGAAAGGCTTTGACATATGAATGCGTTACTATGTGTATTTCTCCTTGGTCAACCCAAAACCAAAAGGTGAGAGTTAGACTGATAAGCAGATTATTGGACTAGCATATGTGTAGATAATCCATTATCGAAAAGAGATCATTCAATCCCAACAATTACGGCATGCTATCAACCCTTGATAAACTTGAAGTGAGGTGGGAACCCAATGAGATAGTATAAAATAATCATGGAAGGTTTGCAGGTGTTCATAATGAGTTCTCCATGGATTTTGACTTGAGAAATACCTAGATGCTAATGAAAGACAGAAAAACAGGCATTGTGCTACGATAACCTCCAAAGGTGTGCTTGGTCTTGACGGAGAGCCTAGTAAGGGTCCTTATGAGAAGGGAAGTGTTACAATGACACATAGAAGGATATGTTCTCTCATGGTTATCGAACAAGTGTTGGGAAACTAGCACAATGAATTCACTAACTAAGGAACACAATTAACACATGTTGTGGAGGTGTAAAGAGAAAATAAACATTTGTTATGAGCTGGACATGCTTCTGCTATATTAACTCCCAACTGTAATACACGACCACGTCACGGGCAACCACAATACTAGGAACAAAGTGAGCTACTTACTGCAGGATGTCCCAAGTGGACACGAAAGTTATACTAATATGGCGACATAAGTTCTTCCTATGACGGGGATGCGATGATCTCAATTTTGTTTTCTGAGAGACTTTATGCACACAGTGACCATTCCGATTGACATGCACTCATATGATAGGTGCTAAGGTATGCTCTTATGTTACTAGACAGTGAGAAGGTTTCATGATGATACTCGCAAGAGAGTAGAGTGACTGTTCAAACCATAGAAGCCATATACATCAGTGAGAAAAAGAGTGACTCGAGAAGGATCACAACACTGGGATGCTTTACATGGAACTCGACACCACATAGGTAAACTTTACGACGGTGCATGCATTGGCACAAGTGGGCAGATGTTGTCCATTGAAATAAAATATTCTGTAAGAAACTCATCAGGTATAGTCCCTTGTTAAGAATTTAGGAAAAGAAAGTGTGAAGTATTAATCCTAGAGTCATAACTCCATTCAAGGACACAATTATAGAACGTAATTCCACAAGAATGTAAATAAGAGGATTTGTAATAGAGTGGATTCACGAATAATGCATCTCGTTCGAAGAGTCGATACATGCAATGTTTTGTTATTTAACACCTTGTTAAGACCATGTTTATGAGAATTCTTCAATATGGATGTACATATCCAACGAGTAGAAATTTTAATTTGACTCACTTAATGACTTTAGGTTGATAGGGCAATAGCTTAATCGATACCCCTCGACTCCACATCCCTAACGTACGTAGGTAACATACTGATATACTACATGATCTGGTGGTGCAGAGACATTAATAGGAACAGGGGTACTCCCCTTAACAACAACTTCTACCAATCCCTCCATGGCTCGATACATTCTCCTAACAAACGCTTGGGCAATCTCCCTCAGATTCAATGGTGGGGCCATTCCCTCCTTAATGCTTCAAACTCGTGGATTATGGTATCGCGATTACTCGTCTGGAGAATAAGACATAGCGAGGAAATTAGCTCCCTATCTTGGGTTCTACCGCACAATCTGGAGTATCAAAGAAGGGTGAAATTCCTAAATGTCCAAATAACTTCCAACTTATAGATATGATCGACAACACACCGATAAGAAGGACTCTACTAGACACGGCTCTGAGACATCATAGGACACTTTAAAACCTTAGGCTCTGATACCAAGTTTGTCACACCTCAAAAACTGAGGAGCGCGATCGGCGCTCAACTGAGTAAACTCGACTGAGCAAGCCTATTAGGTTTCATTCTACCTAAACTAAGTCATGAATAAATAGGAGATAGACTCCATTAATCTTACTTTGTAAGTACTTCATTAACAACTTCTATTTTATTTCCATGAGCAACTTAATACATAATTATCAAAATATTACAAGTTTTATAAATCTTTGCAAAATATAAAGATTTCTAACTCAATTCCCCATTATCAAACACCACCCACAACCTGTCTACAGAGCCTCTAAATACAACTGAAGAGTAATATAGAAAGGCTAGCAACAAGGCTCCGGCCATACCTCAAAATACAAAGTACATAATAAACAATTGATGCAGGACACCGAAATGAAGTGGGGCTCACAATGTCAACTGAAAGGAAGATGCGTCACTAGCTGTGACCACCACTACCTGCTATGGAACCTCCTACATCTATTTAAAGACGTAGAGCCCCTGGCAAAAGGGACGTTAGTACCACCAAATAGCACTAGTATGCATAAGTAAACATCATCTCATTAGTAAGAACAACCATACAAGAACAAAGAAATCATAAGGATTCAAGAAAAGCTTTAAACATTCACCACATCATCAAATAAAAGGAATCACATAGATTTCACATAATTTCCATAGCTTTAGTTTGGGGCATTTAATATTGTTTATCATCATTCGCAATACTGCCACATTCTTGAGCGGAGTCCGATCACGGTCCGATCGGCTAGGTTGCCTCATTTGAGACATGTACCTCAATCACAATCTCATTCTTACTTTCTAGAATTCAATATCAACACAATACCACCATGTGTGCAGCATGGCATCCGATCATGGCCTGATCGGCTAGGCCGCCTTACCAAGGCGTTATTCCTTTCTCATTAATCATCTCATTTTAATTTTTATTTCACATATATCAATACATAGGCACTTAGGGCCACAATTATCACATCATACTTGGCGTTAGGCCACATTTCATAACTCACATTCCACATTACTTTCACTTTCAACATCAAACTTGCAATTTAAGATAATGGGCGCATACAAACACAATTCAAGTTGTAAGTATAGAGAGGAATTCTAATGATTCGGCATAATAATCACCATTTAAACTTGACTTGAAATTTAGGCAATAGCATATAGTTCACATTCTTCACATATCCCCAATTTACCAAGAATAGCACATTGAAAACATTGAGACACACCTTTCACATATATTCTTACAACACCAAATCCTTTGAAATAACAAATACTACATAAATCAAATTCCGGACTTACAACATATGCAGGGACACCATGGGAGCTCAATTTCTAAGAAGAGGGGGGTTTAACCATACATACCTCGAAGAGCTTTTTCTTAAGTTACCACAACGTTCCGGAAATTATAGCTACCCCAATCTACTTCTAGACATAACAATATTGAAAACAAATTAGGAAGATATTCATGGTTTTGGCTCGTTTAAGCATTTTATCTAACACTAGTTGTGCATCTTAATTTCAACGCTCTTTTACAAGATTTCCTTTATTACCCAACCTAATCTTTACTTATTCATGTTCAACAATCTTCTCACAAACCTAATTTGTACATGCATGTATACATAATACTATTACACCCAAGAATCATACCTCAATAGCCCATCTTATACCCTAAACTCGAAATTAAAGTCTAATGTATAGAACTTTACCTCCTAGATGAAGAACATGTGATTGGGTTCTTTGATTCTTGAAGACTTGAGCAAGAGATGAGAGATTATGAAGCTAGGCTCCTTCTCTCTCTTTCTCTCTCTATATGCCCTCAACTCTCTCTAAAATCAGTAGAAAATGACCCCAAATGAAGCCCCAAAGACTATATATTAAAATGGGGTCGGGTTATAAAAATAGAAAAAATAAGCCTTCGAAATCGGGTCTGCGATCACAGAATGGATTGCAAAACAAGAATGTGGGCCGCAGAATGCATCGCGAAATAGATACCCAAAATTGGGGAACACTGGCCCAATATGCGATAGATCTGCGATCACAAAGTCAAAAATGCGACATATTTGCAATTGCAGATTCGACACAGGATCGCATTTTTCCAGCCTTTGGTAATTTGATCATAACTTTGTATAGAAATGTCCAAATGACAAACGGTTTAAAGCGTTGGAAACTAGACTCGAAGACCTTTCATATAATAGATTGTTCACCACTTAAAACCATATATATATTTAGATATCCTCATCCAAAATGTGATCTTGTGCGAACTCATTTGGAATTTTAGCCTAGTATGAAATTTTCCAATTTGACTTAGACTTAGGCCTCCCATTAGACCCCACATTACACATTATAAGACTTATACACTTATTTACCAAGTCCAATTGATGCCCACCATCTTAATAGCACATAAATATTATAATTAGCCTACCTAGTACCACGGAATCCTAAATTACTTAGCGAAATTTTCCGGGGCCTTACAGGCCAGTCATCACTTAGTACCCTTCCAGCGCAGAGTTTGTCCCATGCTCCATCAGTGTAGGGCTCTTCTATGCCGAGTTCATCTTATAGTCACTCCGGTGTGAGGGTTCCCTTCAGTCCCCTTCTCCAGCACCTGGGAGTTGTTATGAGTGTGGTGAGATGGGTCATATGTGGAGGCAGTGCCCTCATCGTCTTGCGAGTTCATCTCAGTAGAGGGGTCAGTCATCGGCCTCGGTGCCAGTTACTTCACCACCACCCGCCCAACCAGCTAGGGGTGAAGGTCAGTCAGCTAGGGATCGCCCCAAAGGGGGAGGTCGATCAGGTAGTGGTCAGGCCTGTTTCTATGCACTTCCAGGCAGATCCGATGATATTGCTTTAGATGCTGTCATTACAGGTATTGTCTCAGTCTTCCACAGAGATGACTCTATATTATTTGATCCCGGTTCCACATTTTCTTATATGTCATCATACTTTGCTCAATATTTAGGTACGCCCCGTGAGTTTCTTGCTTCACCTGTTCATGTATCTACCCTGGTGGGTGATACTGTTGTTGTAGAACATGTTTACCGGTCATGTGTGGTGACTATTGGGGGTCTAGAGACCCGTGTGGAGCTTTTATTATTATTATGGTGGATTTTGATGTCATTTTGGGCATGGATTGGCTATCTCTGTGTCATGCTATTCTGGACTGTCATGCTAAGATAGTCACATTGGCTATACTGGGTGTGCCACAGATCGAGTGGCAAGGGGTGACTGATTATGTTCCCAGTAGACTGATCTCGTTCTTGAAAGCCCAGCATATGGTTGGGAAGGGTTGTGTTTCCTATCTAGCTTTTGTGAGGGATGTCGGTGTTGAGACTCCCAATATTGATTTTATTCCAGTTGTGAGGGATTTTCCCAATGTGTTTCCTGCAGAGCTATCGGGCATGCCACCGGATAGGGATATTGATTTTAGTATTGACCTGGTGTTGGGCACTCAGCCCATTTCTATTCCGCCGTATCGTATGGCACCAACGGAGTTGAAGGAATTAAAGGAGCAGTTTCAAGAACTCCTTGATAAAGGGTTCATTCGTCCTAGTGTGTCACCTTGGGGTGCACCGGTTCTATTTATGAAGAAAAAGGATAGCACTATGAGGATATGCATTGATTATAGACAATTGAACAAAGTAGCAATTAAGAACAAGTATCTTTTGCCTCGCATTGATGATTTATTCGACCAGCTTCAAGGAGAGAGAGTGTTCTCCAAGATTGATCTCCATTCAGGTTATCACCAGTTGAAGATCAGGGACTCGGATATTCTTAAGATGGCTTTCAGGACCCGATATGGTCATTATGAGTTCTTGGTGATGTCTTTTGGGCTGACCAATGCTCCATTATCATTCATGCATTTGATAAACAGTGTGTTTCAGCCTTATCTCGACTCGTTTGTCATAGTCTTCATTGATGATATTCTAGTGTATTCGCATAGTCAGGAGGAGCACGCGGAGTATTTGAGAGTTGTATTGCAGAGATTGAGGGAGGAGAAGCTTTATGCAAAATTCTCCAAGTGTGAGTTTTGGCTCAATTTAGTGGCTTTTTTTGGGGCACGTAGTATCCAGCGAGGGTATTCAGGTTGATCCGAAGAAGATAGAGGCGGTTCAGAGTTGGCCCAGACCGTCCTCAACCACCAAGATTCACAATTTCCTTATTTTGGCAGGCTATTATCGCGTGTTTGTCTAGGGATTCTCATCTATCGCATCTCCCTTGACCAAGTTGACTCAGAAGAGTGTTTCATTTGTATGGTCGGACGAGTGTGAGGAGAGCTTTTAAAATCTCAAGATGGCCTTGACCACAACTCTAGTGTTGGTTTTTCCATCAGCTTCAGGTTCATATACTGTGTATTGTGATGCTTCAAGAGTTGGTATTGGTTGTGTTTTGATACAAGAGGGTAGAGTTATTGCTTATGCTTCTCATCAGTTGAAGCCCCATGATAAGAACTAGCTTGTTCATGATTTGGAGTTGGCTGCCATAGTTCATGTGTTGAAGATTTGGAGGCATTACTTGTATGGTGTGTTTTGTGAGTTGGTTACTGATCATCGTAGCCTCCAACACTTGTTCAAATAGAAGGATTTCAATTTAAGGCAGCGGAGGTGGTTGGAGTTGCTTAAGGATTATGATATCACTATATTGTACCATTCGGGAAAGGCCAATATGGTGGCCGATGCCTTGAGCCGAAAGGCGGTGAGTATGGGGGAGTTTGGCATATATTCCAATTAGGGAGAGACCTCTTGCAATTGATGTTCAGGCATTGGCCAATCGGTTCGTGAGGTTGGATATTTCGGAGCCCAGTCAGGTATTGCTTGTGTGGTTTCTCGGTCTTCCTTATATAATCGCATCAAAGAGCGCCAGTATGGTGATCCACATTTGCTTGTTCTTAAGGACAGAGTTCAGCATGATGATGCCAAAGACGTGACCATTGGTGATGATGGGGTGTTGAGGATGCAGGGCCGGATTTGTGTGCCCAATGTGGATTGGCTTCGGGAGTTGATTCTGTCAGAGGCCCATAGCTCATGGTATTCCATTCATCCGGGTGCCGTGAAGATGTATCAGGATCTAAGACAGCATTATTGGTGGAGAAGAATGAAGAAAGACATTGTAGGAATTGTAGCTCGGTGTCTCAATTGTCAGCAGGTGAAATATGAGCATCAGAGATCGGGTGGCTTGCTACAGCAGATAGATATTCCCGAGTGGAAGTGGGAGAGGATTACTATGGACTTTGTTGTTGGACTTCCACAGACTTTAAGGAAGTTCGATGCCATTTGTGTGATTGTGGATCGGCTGACCAAGTCCGCACACTTCATTCTTGTATGTACTACCTATTCTTCAGAGCGTTTGGCAAAAATCTATATCTGGGAGATTGTCTATTTGCATGGTGTCCCAGTTTTCCATCATTTCAGATAAGGGCACTCAGTTTACATCGCAGTTTTGGAAGTTTGTGCAGCGAGAGTTGGGTACTCAGGTTGAGTTGAGCACAGCTTTTCACCCTCAGTTGGACGGGCATTCCAAGCGCACTATTCAGATATTGGAGGACATGTTGCGTGCTTGTGTCATTGATTTCGGAGGGTCATGGGATCAGTTTCTACCGCTTGCACAGTTTGCTTATAACAACAGCTACCAGTCGAGTATTCAGATTGCTTCATATAAGGCTTTGTATGAGAGGCAGTGTAGATCTCTAGTGGGTTGGTTCGAGCCTGGTGAGGCTAGGCTATTGGGGACAGACTTGGTGCAGGATGCTTTAGAAAAGGTGAAGGTGATTCAAGAGAGGCTTCGTACAGCGTAGTCGAGACAGAAGAGCTATGCTGATAGGAAGGTTCGAGATGTGCCCTACATGGTTGGCGATAAGATTCTATTGAAGGTTTCACCCATGGAGGGTGTTATGAGATTTGGGAAGAAAGGGAAATTGAGTCCTTAGTTCATTGGGCCTTTTTAGGTGATTTGTAGGATTGGGGAGGTGGCTTACGAGCTTGCTTTGCCTCCTAACTTGTCGAGTGTGCATCCGGTATTTCATGTTTCTATGCTCCGGAAGTATATTGAGATCTGGCTCATGTTATGTATTTCAGCACGGTTCAGTTGGATGATGATTTGACCTATGATGTGGAGCCAGTAGCTAAATTGGGTCGTGAGGTTCGAAAGTTGAGGTCGAAGGATGTAGCTTCAGTGAAAGTGCAGTGGAGAGGTCGCCCCGTGGAGGAGGCTACTTGGGAGACCGAGCAGGAGATGCGGAGTAGATACCCTCACCTGTTTGAGGCTTTAGGTATGTTTCTTGACTCGTTCGAGGACGAACGTTTGTTTAAGTTGGGGAGGATGTGATGACCCGATCAGTCGTCTCATGAGTTACCGCTATGTTTTCCCTATTTCTGCTTCTTTATGCTTTGTTTATCCGTGTTATGTGATATCGGGTTGGTCAGATCAAATCCTTAATGATTTTGGTAAGGTTTGAGAGGTGATTTGGGACTTAGGAGCGCGATCGGAATGAGTTTTGGAGGTTCGGAGTAGATTTAGGCTTGAATTGACGAAGTTGATATTTTGGCGATTTCCGGTGGGTAGGCGAGATTTTGATCTAGGGGTCAGAATAGAATTCCAAGAGCTGCAGTAGTTCCGTTGAGTCATTTGGGATGTGTGTGCAAAATGTCAGGTCATTCAGATGTGGTTTGGTTGAGTTTTTGATCAAAAGCGGAATTCGGAGGATTTTGGAAACTTAGGCTTGAATCCGATGTGTTTTGGTTGATTTGATATTGTTTGAGGTGTTTTGAATATTGGTACAAGTTTGAATAAGGTTTTGGGATATGTTGATACCTTTGGTTGAGGTCCCATGGGCCTCGGGTGATTTTCGAGGGGTTAAACGAATCATTTTTAAGTTAAAAAAGTTGCAGATTTTGGGTTTCAGTAGGTGCAGACATTTTTGTCTTCGCGTTCGTGAGTGGACCCTCGCATTCGTGAAGGGCCAGGAAGGGAGGCATCAGGTTTAGCCTTTGCGTTCACAAAGCGGAGTCCTGCGCATGTGAAGGGCCGAAATAGTAATTATCGCGTTCGGGAGAGGCTTGGTCGCATTCGCATAGGTTGGTGAGGCTGATGCATCGTGTTCACGATGGTGGGGTTGCGTTCATGAAGGAGAGTTTTGGTCAACGGAATTTTTGTGCTTCGCGAACGCGAGGCTTTGACTGCGTTCTCGAAGAAGGAATTTAGGCCTGGGCAGAAAGTTTAAAACGTCGTCTTGTCCGCGAATGTGAGGTTATTTTCTTCCATTGTAGACCATTTTTGTAGCTTTTTGAAGGGGATTGAAGAGGGATTCAAGGAGAATCACTTGGAGGTACGATTCTTGGACTTAAAACTTGATTCTAATGTGAATTCCACCTAGTAAATCATGGAAATTAAGCCAAAAATTGAAGAACTAGGGCTTGAAAATTTAGACCTTTGATTGAGGATTTGAAGGACCATTTGAGGTCGGATTTCAGAGCTTTTGATATGTATGAACTCGTGGGGAGATAAGGAATCTGTTGATGTAAAAACTATCGAATTCTAAGACGTGGGCCCGGGGATCGGGTTTTGGTAATTTCGGGATTTTTCGGTGTACTTCGATTATTTTTGTTTGGGCTTCGTCCCCTTTGCATATTTTGATGTCCTCGTTCTGATTTTGGATAGATTCGACGTGAGTGGAGGTCGATTCTAGGGGCAAAGGCATCGCGATCTAGAGATTTGACCGGTTCGAGGTGTGTAATGATTGTAAATGATGTTCTAAGGGTATGAAACCCCGGACTTGCACATCGTTGTGCTATATTGAGGCGACGCACACGCTTGATGACGAGCGTGGGGTCGTGCACTGTTGGGGATTGTGACTTAGTACGTCCCGAATGACTATTTTACCGCGTATTTGACTGAAATCTATTTACTATCATCATGATTTGGGCTGAATGCCATATTTGGGCCTTGTGCCAACCATTTCAACCCTTCGGGAATTTTTACTGGTATTTCCTCACTGTTTTGACTTTTTACTTGAACTCAATTATGTTATATTTCACTGTTTTCGTACTTAGCCATGTTTACTCTGTTTTAACACTAAATGATATTTTAAATGATATTTTGGGCTGAGAAACATGTTTAACTACTGCTCGAGTAGCTTGTGAGGATTTTTGACTGAGTAAGGCCGAGGATCTATGTTGTGCAGAAACATTTGATACTGATTATGAGGCCGATGGCCTGAGATATGTACGCCACGAGGTGACTTGATTGATATGAGGCCGAGAGCCTAGTGATGATGCCACGAGGTGGCTTGATATTGCATTTGGGTCGTAAGGGGCCCCTCCAGGAGTCTGTACACCCACAATGAGAGCGGATACCCATTGTGATGTGAGATTGAGCCCGAGGGCTGGTATTGTTTTGAGATGTTGCCCGAGGGGCAGATTTGTTGATACTGTGCCTGAGGGGAGAACCTTTATGTGTTTACTTTTCACAATTGACTACCAATTACCTGCTTAATTATTGAAAAAGGCTTTTCATGAAACTACGTTTAAGTTAAAGTATTTTACCTATCTTTCACTGATTTACTGTTTTTAAATGGTTTTACTACTTCATTATAGAATGCTTTGTGCCTTACGTGATTTCTTGCTTTTAGTCTTTATTTACATTTGTTACTCACTAAGTTGGAGTACTCACTTTACTCCCTGCACCCATGTGTGCAGATTCAGGCATTGCAGATCCTACCAGTGCGAGTTGAGAGCTCACGACAGATATCGGAGTTCACGAGGTAGCTGCTTTACGCCTGTAGTCTCGTGTTTCTCTCTCTTTATCATTTCTATCTCTTATCAGACATTTGTAATAGTTTGTAGACTTTTCAGACTTGTATTAGGTTTTATATATGCTCATGACTAGTGACACCCCGGTATCGGGCTGTGTTGGGTTGTTCTTCCGCGTATTTATGATATTATCTGCTACTTTGGATTATTTATTCATGTTTAGATTGTTTCTAAATGCTAAATTTTTAATAATTGGAAAAATGGGAAGTGTCGGCTGGCCTTGTCTTCACAAGAGGAGCCATCACGACCGGGTCTGAGTTTAGGGTCGTGACATACTGGCTATGGTCATGCATTACCATCTCAATGATAAGTATTATTATGTTGACTTCTAATTACTTTGCTATGTAAATTTAAATTGTTCATGAGGTTGGTAGCTGCTAAGCTAGAAAACTTAGGGTTATTTGATATGTACATTAGAGACGTCTAGGACAAAAATTCTTTGCATTTTGCAAAATACCTGCATATGTACTCTTTTATTTACACCTTGAGGACTAGATGGAGATTGTTGGGGGGAAATCAATAATTTACTGGGGCTGATACCATGAAAAAAATTATAATTTCTTTACTTTTTCATGCTTCCATCTTTTGATTTTGAATTTTGCACAACGTAACAAACAATTTTGAGTTCATAATTTGTTTGATAATATCTTGGTTTTATAATAAAATTACTAACTATACACCTGGTATCGATCCATGTACTGGTCATGAGCATAACATTCTAAGTAGTACACAAGTTATGTAAAAGTTTTAAGTAGAATCAGTAGATTAAAACTGGTTGAATAAATGGGTCTTAACTAAACCTGTCTATGATTTAGTTGGAGGAAGATGAGTCAAAATTAGGTGGAGCAGTGGGTCGTAAGGAGGGTGTTTTTAATTCATCTTCTTGTTGTCCTTCTTCGAAGTTCCTTGCTGACAAAATGAATTTATATGCATTGATTATGACCATCTGTTAAGCTTGTGGATAATACAGTGAGAGGACAATAGCAATAAGCCAATAATGCTTGGAAAATATTGAAATTAAAAAAATAGATAAAATAGAGAGGCAGTAAGCCACCAATAATTCCAATGTGTGAGGAGCGACTGGCGGATCTGCCTTGGAGCCATTGATGCATGTGAACCCATGCTTGTGGCTCTAAATTTGTATTTTTATTATATATTTTATTTTAAAATGTCATATAATCTACACTGGCTCAACCTTTGCCATAAGATACATGCTTTGTCTCGGGAGGTAATGAGATCAAACCTCATTTTAAGCATTCTTCCAATTTTTTCCCTTGTCCACAGGCAAGTGCCAACTCTTTCTTTATCTTTTTCCCTTTGAATCTTTCTTCTTTTCCCTTTTCTATTTTTTTCCTGCTATTCTTTCCACAACCAAGCATCTCTACATTATCACTATGATTTGCTATCTTGATAGATTACTTACTATTAGAGGTTATATATCAAATGATTGTGGTAAGAAATTACCGATAATTAATCTCTAAGCAACATAATTCGGTAATAGGAATGATTTACGTCTTCTCCTGGAAACAGCCTCTTTGACCCTTTGGATAGGGGTAAGGTCTGCGTACATATTACCCTCTCCAGACCCCACTTGTGGGATTATACTGGATCGTTATTATTGTTGTTGTTGTTGTTGTTGTAATGATTTACATCTTTAGTATGTAAAGATTGAATTTTTCTGGAGAAAAAGAATACGCCTATCTCCCATATCTCTCATCAACTACCAATACCCCAACTCTAGTGACTTTAGAACCTTATCTTGAAAATTGCTTGAATCGCAAATTTGGCAATTGCGACTCGTCCTCGTCTGTCGTTGTCAGCAGACCACCCATCTTCTTAAATTTCTGAATCTGCCTCTAGGAGCGAGGACTGGGAACAAAGCTGCTGCCCAATTGAATAGATTGTTTCGGATGCCAACATATCCCAATTAGTACTCATCGAGATTTTAGATACATACATTTAAGGAATTTTTACCTCTTATAGCAAAGGTTAACACCTTATTTATTTTAGATAAATACCATTTAAATAAATTAGATTCTATAGATACCTTTTAAGGTTTATAGCAAAATATTTAATTTTGGTTACCTCCTAGACCTAAGCCACTAAATACGTTAATCAGTTACAATATTTTCTTTCTCTCTCTACTTTTGATACATCCCATTCTCTTCCCCCATCCCATTAAAATTTCTGATTTTCTTCCTCTTCTCTGTCTAGCCAACGATTCTTTCCCTTTCATAAAACAACCAAATTCCTTACGAAATATTCGAAGACCAAGAGGAGTAAACGAAGCTGTTCAACTGAAGTTATTCAAGCCAATATCTTTTTGCGTTGATTTGGGAATACGGAAGTGAGGCAAGACAAGGAAAACCCTACATCTGAACATGAATTAGAATTGAAAGGCTTAAGGGTAGGGCACAAACGAATAGAAATAGCGATTTTCTCCATTTTAGAGTGGAAATTGAGAGGAAAAGAGGGAATCTAGGGAAAAAAGGACCTTTTCTTTTTTGGGTTCTTGATTTGGTTCTACTTATCCTCCAGCTCGACGAGACGACATTAAGGTTGTTCTTGAACAAAGACGACGGAGTTTGAAGCTGAGCAACTTGAATTTTCTGTTAATATATTTGAATGTATTTCAATGTATCTCGTTGTATTTCCATGTATTTCACTGTATTCATTGTCTTTTTTCATTGTATTTCAATGTATCCCGTTGTATTCTATGTATTTCATTGTATTCACTATCTCGCTATATGCCATGAATGTATTCATAAGTTTTTTTAGGCGAAATGGCTTCCTGGCCACTTAAACTTGCCGGGTTTTTTAAACTGATACATAAACTTATAACTTTCCCATTTGAACACTCAAACTCATTTTTTCCATAACTAATAAACACATTTGACCATTGACCATGCTCATGTGGCATCAGTTGGTCCTAATCGGCAGCCCGTGTGAGGAACACGACGCACAGGAGCGTGAAAACCCCCTTCCCAACGCCCAACAATACAAAATAATCCCTTCCTCCATTTTTAAAAATCTGAAGCTCCATTTTCGATTTTTTTTCTTCATTTTTCAGACCGTGAAAATGGTGGAAAGTTGTATATTTTGTCATTGTAGAGTTGAAGCTAAGTTTTGAACTTCCCCATAACTTCCCCTTCCAAGTTCGTTGATTGAAATCCTTCAAAAGCGTTCCGTACTTCTTCTGGATGTTCAAGGTGATGGTAACAACCCTGTGGAGGAACTCGGCAATCTGCTCAAAGTCCTTCTCAACCAATCCCCTTGATGTCCTTGCAGGAGTACCTGTAAATAAGAACTTCAGTTAGTTAAAAATGTCTAATGAAGGACCTTAACATTATGCATATAAGAAGAGATTCTGGGGGATTTCAAGTTTCAATAAGGAGGGCCTTCAGATTCTCTCTGAAATTCCAAATAAGGTTGGCTTCTGCTTTTGTATAGAAATAGATTCATTGAACTAAAACATTTAGATTGGCGAAGAAAATTGATCAGGTGGAGTGTTGTATGGTGAAGGGAAGAAAAAGGAGCAGAGATAGGCGTTCTTCTGTTGCTAGAGGTGTTGGAATTAGCTTGAAATGGTTGATGAAGAAGAATGCTAAAGCAGTCAAAGAGAAGGAGTTGCTGCTTGACTTTTCGCGCCCTTACGTGTAAGACATCCATTGGTCATTTGTTGACTGGATGGACACGCATGTGTATGTGTAATATATGTGCACATGGTCAATGGTCAGATGTGTTTATTAGTTATGGAAAAAACGAGTTCGAGTGTTCAAATGGGAAAGTTATAAGTTTATGTATCGACTTTAAAAAACTCGACAAGTTTAAGTGGCTATGAAGCCATTTCGCCTTTTTTAATTAATATAATTTATGTATTCAGATGTATTATATAATTTCTCTGAAGATTGCTATGTTTTTGGGGTATTTTTCAGTTGAGAATCTTTTTTATAACTGAAAATACAAAAATTGTGTGTTATAATTGAGTTTGTTGAGTTATATTAGGAGTCTATTATATTAATTGATTCACTTTCCGTTTTAAAAACAGCGTAATCCCCTATTTCACGCTATGAATACAGTTGAATACAATAATCTGTCCAGCTGTAATCTCATGTTTCACTCCATGAATACAATCGAATACACTCGAATACAACAACTGATTAGTTGGACTTCCCTGATTCACGCTTATTTTTGCTACTGTATTCATGAATACAATAGCTTAAATACATCAAATACATCTTATAACCACAGAAAAGGTATCTATAATCCGTAATATAGCAAATGCTATCTGTAGATGGATAATTACTACTAAAAGATGGTGCTTTATGAAAATTTCTCTACCTTTAATCAATAAATAGGTATTGAAAATTAAGCGGACTGGACCGATTATAATTTTATGAGTCCGTAGTATTTTTCAACCATTATGAAAATTTTAAAATAAGGCCCCTAGTGAAACGAGTGTAGATCTTGTAAAGTATAAAAAGAAAACTTCATTCTTTGTAATTTCATCGTTAATTATATTCATTCAGCTCAAAGGACCATTTCTTTTTTCTAAGAAATAAATCTGAACAAAAAGTATGTATACCAGTTGTGGCGACCCGACCGGTCATCTTAAGAATTTACGCCCTGATCCCCTATTAACTGCTTTTTCCAAGTTTATTTTTGCTATTTTGATTTGTTGGGATGTTCGGTTTTGAGTTTCGGAGAGTTTTGGGACACTTAGTCCCTAAATGAGAGCTTGAGTGTTGGATAGTTGACCATAGTCAGAACAGTGTGAAGACAGCCTCGGAATGGAAATCCGATGGTTCCGTTAGCTCCGTTGGGTGATTTCAGGCTTAGGGGCGTGTTCGGATTGTATTTTGGAGGTCCGTAGCTAATTTAGGCTTGAAATGCCGAAAGTTGAATTTTTGAAGTTTCCGGTTCAATAGAGAGATTTTTATTCGAGGGTCAGAATGGAATTCCGGAAGTTGGAGTAGCTCTATAGTGTTGAATGTGACATATGTGCAAAATTTCAGGTCATTCGGACGAGGTTTGATAGACTTTTTGAGCGAAAGCGTATTTTTAGAGTTTTTGGAATTCTTAGGCTTGAATCCGATGAGAAATAGGTGTTTAGATGTTGTTTTGTGTGTTCCGAAGGTTGCAACAAGTTCAAATGAGGTTTTAGGATATGTTAGTATGTTTGGTTGAGGTCCCGGGGGCCTCGGGTGAGTTTCGGATAGTTAACCGGACCATTTCTTGATGTTTGAAGTTGCAGAAAAACTGTTGGTGTGTTGCAGACCAGTTGTTATTCGCGTTCGCGAAGGGATGGGGTCTTGATCTACGCATTCGCGAGAAGGGAGCCGCATTCGCGATGGGCTGGGAGCTGAGCTGTCACGACCCGTATTTCCCACCCTCAGGAGTTATGATGGTGCCTACTCGTAGAATCTAAGCAAGCCACGAAATATAGAAAATTCAATCTCTTTCATTTTTTTTCTTTTTAACGAATTGAATTAACAGGTGATCAACATTTAAATAATAGCGAAAGATGAAATTAAGTGGAAGACTTAGACTAATATAATACGAAAATCAGTACGAAAATGCCAACATGCGTCTCTACCCAGAAATCGGTGTCACAATATCCACGGACTGTCTATGAATACTACATACAAATGTCTGAACAAGGAAATATAGTCTGTCACGGAAACAATTAGAAACAGAACATATAAATAGATAGAAGAGAACGTCGGGCCTGCGGACGCCCGCAGGACTACCTCGGGATCTCTGAGTGTATTGAAGGCTGGCTCCCCAAGTGCTACTGTCCAAATGCTACTCCGGTATCTGCACATAGTGCAGAGTGTAGCATCAGCACAACCAACCCCATGTGCTGGTAAGTGTCTGGCCTAACTCCGGCGAGGTAGTGATGAGGCTAGGAACAGACTCTAGATAAACCTGTACAGTTATATAATATACAACAAAAAAATAAACAGGATTAAAAAATGTAAATGAGAGGGGGGGTACATGCTACGGGGAACATATCAAATCCAACAGAAACTAAAGAGTGATAAGATAGAATAGTTCAAGTTCTACAACAAACAATAATAACACTGTTGTGGTACGCAACCCGATCCCTTATCATTTAATACTGTTGCGGCGTGCAACCCGATCCATTTATATTACTGTTGCGGCATGCAACCCGATCCAATATAACATTGTTCCGGCGTGCAACCCGATCCAATATATAATAATGTTGCGGCGTGCAACCCGATCCAATATATAATAATGTTGCGGCGTGCAACCTGATCCAATATATTTATATACCTTAAACTAAACCATACCACAAGTCCTGGCAAGGGATCAACAATAAATTACACTATTCCGGCAAGGGAATTCAACAGTAAATGTATATACATCCCGACAAGGGAAAATCAACTATAACCAATCTTAACTCAATACCTACTCATCTCAGCTAACACCAATACTCAATCATAATTACTTTCCACGAAAATAAACTAAATCCTTGCTCTATATCGAGAATCACCAATTAAAGCATCTGTAGTATCATTTAAGAACTCAACAGATATCAATTTAAGACTCACGGTCATGTTCAACACCAACGTATAGATACTTGTCACCATGCCTATAAGTCGTACTCAACAAGAAGAAAATAGAAAATAGGACACAACTCCTAATCCCTCAAGCTAAGGTTAGACTGAACACTTACCTCGAACTTCCACGGCCAACTAAAGCCTCAAACACCGCCTTTTCTTTCGAATTCGGCTCCAAATCTTTTGTATCTATACATAATCGACTTCATAACATCAATAAACGCTAAACAATCCAATTCCAATACTTAATTATAGCTTTCTAATCATTCTTCCCAAAAAGTCAAAAATTGACCCCGGGCCTGCTTTGTCAAAATACGAGGTTCAGACCAAAACCCGATCACCCATTTACCCACGAGCCTGAATATGTAATTTGTTTTTAAATCTGACCCCAAAACGAGGTCAAATTCCCAAATAATCAAAACGCCCTAACTCTACCAAAATCCCTAATTTTCTACCCTTAATCACATGTTTTAGGCCTAGAAATCTAGTGGGTGTTGTCACACCTCCTTTTTACCTGCGCCCTCAGGGGTGTAGGGGAGTTTTCCAATTAAAGGACAATCAAAACGGGATTTGTTAGTTAATTCAGAGTAGCCACTGGGGAGATTTATGGTGTCCCAAGTCACCGGTTGAATCTCGAATCGAGGAAAAGATTGACTCTATATTACAGTCTGCGTACCAGAAATCCGGATAAGGAATTCTGTTAACCCGGGAGAAGGTGTTAGGCATTCCCGAGTTCCGTGGTTTTAGCACGGTCGCTCAATTGTCATATTTGGCTTATTTATCTGATTTTAATACAATTATGAACCGATGTGCCAATTTTAACTTTTTACCACTTTATTATTATTATTATTATTATTTTAAAAAAAAATTGTGAACATCGTTTAAAACATGTCTTTGGATTACGTCACATGAAACCGTGGTTATTGACACACTTCGACTCCGTTGAGATTTAGATTTGGGTCACATAAATGTGCACCCGAGTTTAAGAAAGTAATTTATTAAAAGCGCGCCTAAAGTGACTAGCGCGTTATTATTTTGAGGAAAGCCGTGAAATTCATTAGACGGTCCGTCCCGAAATCTAAAGTATTTTAACGCAATATTTACTGAGGGCCCCGCAACTTATGCATTTTATTTGGCGAGGCTCGTCTCATTTATTATTTAAAGGCTAATCCTAAAATGACTATTATTCTTCTATTTATTTGTCTCTAAAGAAATAAGTAAAAGGGGGCCCTAATTAGTTAATATTAGAAAATCCTATAGTCTATCAATTGAAAATTAGTAGACCAAATGCCATTTCAACTTTATGTCCAAAGAACCCAATCCATATGCTAGATCGAGTTTTGAACTACACGACTAGGTTATTTGATTCTGCTAACATTCATGAATAAGTTAACTGATTCAAATTCAAGTAGACTATTGATATTAACCATTAACATGCAATTACTTGTTCCTACGTCGAAATAGTGAGCTTAAAGAACAAAGGAGAGAACAACAATAACTAGCATGTTGGGCTGTTTTAAAAGCGCGTTTAACCTGAAATTGGAATAAGCACCACATGTTGACTTCTGAATTAATTGTAGGTCCAAACAATACTGATATCCGATTTTTAACTCAATGTTAACTGAAGTCAGTACTAAACTAAACTAAGTCTACAACTAATGAACACGAATTAACAGTTTAAACAGTCCTAATTAGGTACAAACTTCACAGTCTACATTTCATTGAGTTATGGATCAAATTGGACTATACAACTACTTATCATCTATATCTACTGAGCTACAGATACAACATCAAATAATTAAGGGCCCGAGCACTTCCATTTCATGTTTACATCTCAAGGTTGCATCAAATTGAGCTTAGTTGTGTACTTGGATTGGAGTGAATAGAAGAATAAAGAGGAAGTCAGCAACAGTACAACACGACAAACAACAACAGCAGCAAATAACACCAGCAGACAGCAAATTGGAATTCAAAAACAGCTCCAAACATAGTTTCAAATCAGGAAAACACTTGACCACAACTCATAACCAGTTGTGAAACCAAACAGCAACAACAAATAACTCCGGGCAACTAATTGGACCTCAAACTCAACAAGAAAACCAACCAGTGAACCTCAAACACTCCAGTAAACAGACTTGAAACTGGAAACTACACCCCAACAATTGAAAATCAGGCACTTTACTTCAAGCTTGCAATGCTATTTTTTACTTCTTAAAGAAGGATCAAATGCAGAACCTAAGAGGACTAATTGCTTTTTCTTTCTATATTTCTTACTATTCTTTTTGTGTCACCTTTGAGTCTAATTTCAAAAGCCAACCCCCTTTAACTCTGTCCAGAATTCGAATTACACCTATGAATGCAATGAAACAATATATTTTTGGTTTTCTGTTCTTAAACTCTCCTGAACTCTAAAAAAACCTGAATGCCTTCAATTTTAAAATGTTGTCTAAGACTGCCATAAAAAAAACTCTCCAAAACTTCCTTATTCCCCAGAATATTGTTCAAAGACTGACCAAGCTCTCCAGTCTTTAAGCTTTAGAAACTGATTTTCAAGACCCTCTCTAACTGATTAAAGACTCAAAAATGATCTCTGAAAACTTGAAGCAGAGAATTTTAAAACTGTTTATGATTCTCAGGGAGCTGGGCTACTGGCTAAGATTTTTAACAAGTTAATTAAGGTAATGAAACAGTAAAAGCTCTCTCAACTCTCTTCCTTAAGGTCTGAACCCCAAAAAAAAGACCCCTAACTTGGTCCTAAGTCCCTCCATTTATACTCAAACACTGACCCTGCTAGCTCGTAAGAACACTAGGCAGAATTAAGAAACTAATTCTGCCCATGATACTTTTAGAACTCCACTAGCGTATGTTTTGTTCCCCATTAACCCTTGTCTTTTATTTATTTAAAGTTCAAGCAGGTATGGGCAACATATTTTAATCAATGCCTTTTAAACCTCCCCATACCATTATGTTTTGTTCCGCACTAACACATTAGATTAATGGTTAATTAAGTACTTTACTGATAACCCACTAGCAAGAACATTTGCCAAACTTTTAACCCCCCACATTACCCTCCTGATATCCCTGAAATTAATGTCCTATCCCAATTCCACCTTCAATCGGTACCAACCCAACAGCTATAACCAATTCAACTCATCAAATTCAATCAGTAGTTCAAGATAGAACTCAGATCAGATCAAATAG
The DNA here is from genome assembly GCF_000715075.1 of Nicotiana tabacum. Lineage (NCBI taxonomy): Eukaryota > Viridiplantae > Streptophyta > Magnoliopsida > Solanales > Solanaceae > Nicotiana > Nicotiana tabacum. The sequence goes on along the minus strand of NC_134082.1, from coordinate 176,693,136 downwards.
CATAAAAAATAAAGACCAATGAATCCGAACAAAATCATATTGAACTACCAAGGTCAAATTTCAGACCATGATTGACACAGATACATGGGAATGACTAATTACATTCACAATTATAAATTAAACTTGGGCAAAATGACTGATCACTGTAAATGCACTGAATCGACCAACAAACTGAACTCATATGCAAAAAATGATGAACAACAAAGAAAAGGGAACCAAACATCACACAAAATGAAGCAATTTGAACCAATAATAACAACAAACACTCATAATTGTAAATTAGCCTTAAACACAAAATGTAGGAACCCTGAGGATATACTGAATGGAGCCCTGAGGCTGAGAACAAAACAATCGACACCAAACAACTTGATGAGAACTACTAAACTATAAACATGAACGGATTAATCGACGAAACTATTTATACCATATGTTAATCAAAAGAAGAAAACTGGACCAAGAAAAAGGTCCGAAAGAGGAGGAAGAACTACTTGACAAAAATGATGAATTAATCAGTCGAAACAACAACAAAAGAAAAAGGAAAACAAAAGAAATACCTCGAAATTTCAGACTAAACTCAATCCGTTTCAGTCGACACTTCGTCTTGAAATTTTGAAGCCAAAACGGACCTTAATCGAGTGTTCTTAAAACCTCAAATTTTTAATTCGTACACAGTCTGAAGTTTGGTTCCTTTAGGGTTTGCCTTCGATTTGAAATTCGAAAGGCTCTAACAAGATTCAGATAGAACCGGGGTGGGATTTGGGACGAGGGTAGCTCAGTGTTTTAGTGGTGTAACTTTGGGGTCAAACAGATGAACTAGGGTTTTGGGACTGATCTTCGATTGAAGATTCGAAGTGTATGGTACTGATTCGAAGAAAACTGATTCGGGATTTGGAAAGAGGACGTCGTGGGGAGGCTGTGGTGTAATTTTGGGGCTGTTTGGACCAACGGAATCGTCGTGAGGTAATTTCCGGTGGGCAGAGGGCGGTGGTTGAAGGCGGAGGGTGTTGGGCCTGTCTCTAGGTTAGAGACAAAGGCGAAGGCGGGGGGGTGGGGTATGGCTTAGGGGGAGTGAGGTGAGGTTTAAGGAATATATAGTGGGGTGGGGATTTGATCTTGGCCGTTTGATCATTCACGATCAACGGCCTGGATTACTTTACTAATGAGAAATGATGTCGCTTGGTTTTGTGAGGGGATCGGGTTAGACTAGGTACAGGGAATAGGTCAAAAACGGGTTATGGGAGGGGTGATCTGGACCGTTCGACCAAAACAAATCAATGGCTTGGATTTATTGGCCAGATACGACGTCGTTTGGATATATCTGGAGACGAACTGGATTGGGGCGGGTATTGGGCTGATTTTTTGGGTAAGAACTGGGTTGTGGCCAATTTGGCCTGGTCCGGTTCCCATTTTGTTTCTTTTTCTTCTTTTTCTTTTATTTCCTAATTAGTAAAACTAACATTCTAAATTGAAATATAAACCAAATTAAAAATACTAATTAATTCCTAATAACAATTATCACATACAATACCAACTAAAATAAAATCACACAATTGGAGATTAAATGCAAAGTACATATTTTGTGATTTTCATTCTCGCAAATCCAAATATTGTTCAATTAATTCCGAATTATAAAATTAAATCCTAAATGCACATGCAACACATATTTTTGTATATTTCTTAATTATGGTAAAAATAAAATGCACAGACAAGTACAAATAAATCATAAACAACACAAAACTATTTTATTTTGAATTTTTGGGAGTAGTTCTTGTAGGGCAAAAATCACGTGCTCACAGCTGCCCCTCTTTGTCCGGAAACATGAAGAGTTTTCATGCAAAGATAAAATGAGCGGATACGAGCAATTTTCGCCCGTTCGGCTACTCCGTGTGAAGCATTTTTGAAAGATTTGACCGAACTGCTGCTTCAAAGGTTTCCTACATATCCCTAGCCAAAGGGGAATCAGGTCAATGTAGTTCGAAAAGTTTTGGTAGCTGGGACTACCACAGAGCTGTGGTTTTACTATTACTGCTATTGATGTTGCTACTACTGCTTACTGACCTCCTTATTACACCATGGTAAAAGAAAACAAGAAGCTAGACTAAACTAGGAATTACAAAATCTTATCTAGGTCTTCAAACTTGCTCTTGTTGCCTTTCTTTCTTGTTGGTTTGTGTTTCCTCTGATGTTTCTTTCTTTCTTGTGAAATTTGAATTGTTTCTCCTCCGACACGCGAATTATCTTCCTTGGACCATTGTTGCCTCTCTTTTGACTTCTGCACTTGAGTTTATGTTGGGGGTTTTTGTTGTAACCCTCCGCTCTCCGGGCGGGATTTTGACTTCAATAAACAACTTAAAGATAATACCTCCATTCTCCAGGCGGGCTCCTGACTTCGACTGCAACTTGAAATGATAACAACATCCATTCGCCAGGCGGGCTCCAAACTTCGACTACAACTTGAAAAATATAACAACCTCCATTCTCCAGGCGGGCTCCTGACTTCAACTACTTCTTAAAATATAACACCTCCATTCTCCAGGCGCGCTCCTGACTTCAACTACTTCTTAAAACTTCAACAACTTCTTAAAAATATAACCCCTCCATTCTCCAGGCGGGCTCCTGACTTCAACTACTTCTTAAAATATAACACCTCCATTCTCCAGGCGGGCTCCTGACTTCGACTACTTCTTAAAATATAACACCTCCATTCTCCAGGCGGGCTCCTAACTTCGACTACTTCTTAAAATATAACACCTCCATTTTCCAGGCGGGCTCCTGACTTCGATTACTTCTTAAAAATAACACCTCCATTTTCCAGGCGGGCTCCTGACTTCGACTACTTCTTAAAATATAACACCTCCATTCTCCAGGCGGGCTCCTGACTTCAACTACTTCTTAAAATATAACACCTCCATTCTCCAGGCGGGCTCCTGACTTCAACTACTTCTTAAAAATATAATACCTCTCCAGGTGGGCTCCTGACTTCAACTGCAACTTAAAATTGCGTTCTATTGTCGTTATTCCTTCCTGCCTCTTGAACCATTTTCCTTCTAACTTGAATTATAATCTTTCAGAACTGCTTCCCTCAAAACTGGTGTTTCATTCCTCTGAGAACTGCTGGGGATAACACCGGTGTTTCATTCAAAATATGTTATTTTCCTCCTTCAAAAACTATTTCCCTTAAAGCTGGTGTTTTCCTTCCTCTGGAACTACTTCTCTTAAGACTTGTGTTATCTTCCTCCCGAAATTGCTTTCTTTAAAACTTGTTTTGTCTTCTTCTGACTGCTGGGGATAACACTTTTCTCCAAACTTGTGTTATTTTCCTTCTTCCCCAAGTGGGTACCTGACTTGTAGAAAATTTTCAAAAATGAAAGAAAATTTTCTGCCCCAGTTTGAAAATCTTTCTTGTGGCATGTCTTTCTGTCATCAATAACATTTCATGTCCCTGCTTAAAATCAAAGAGAATTTGTTAGTTTAAAACGTGGGGATGCTCCTGCTGGGGACGGTTTTCCCTTTCGCTCTTTTCCATGCTCTGCGTTGTTCGACCATCTTGAAACTTAGCTGATAACTTCCGACCTTCTTGATGATTCTGTATTCACCAACTTCTCCACCGTTGTTTTCCACCTTTGCTCCATATTGTCCCTAAATCTTAGACCAATCCATCATTTGGTCTTACAACGACGTCTTTCTCATCCCATTACATTATCCTCGCTTGTCTTATCCCTATTTACCTTGCACCGTGTTGGCAACTAGTAGTTAGCTCTGAAAATCCTTCTTAAAAACAAACTACTACTGACCAAAAAGAAATGGAAAATGATGACTTCGAAAGACAGAACAAGAAAAATCTTTTTGAGCAATTGTTTGAAGAGAAAATAACTTATCTGAATGGTATAACCGATCCCAATGGTCATGTCGTGCATTTTTGGACTAATCAACCCAGTCTATTTACACCAATCAATCTTTCTGATGTCCCTTCCTTACATTCAAAAGGTCCCGCAACCCATCTTCTTTTGCCAAAACAACATCTTTATCTTGCTTGACGTCTCGACGGATCATTTCCATCAAGCTTATCTCGTTTGCTCCTTTTAATTCCTTGTCGCCTTATAGTGCTCTTCGAGGGGTTTTCACTAATAAGACTCTCTAGTTTCTCTCAACTCCTGTCGCCTTATGGTGCTTGTGAAGGTTTTCACCGATAAGACTCTCTCATTTTATTTCTCTCAACTTTTGTCGCCTTATGGTGCCTGTGAAGGTTTTCACCAATAAGACTCTTATTTTCATTAATTTCCCTGCTTGGACCGGAGTATTACCCTGATACGAATCACCTCTGTTTGCTCGACTCGTCATCTCTCAAAAACTGATCATAATGTCTTTCTTTGGACCGTAATGTGGGCTTTTGGATGGGATTAGAAAGAAAGGGTATCAAAGGCTCAAAATAATTTGACATGGGTTTAAGATTAAAACTTTTGGAATCACATTTCTTATTACAAAACAACCTCTACCCCAGTTTCTTGCTTGGGGATCTTTTGACTTTTATTTTACTATGACCGAGCCGTAAAGCTGCCTACGTACCCTTAACAGGGATCAGGTCAAACGTAGTTCACACCTGAATTTCCTTGTTGTTATATTTCTTCACTTCTTTTCTTTTCTCTTTTTCTTTTCTTTCTTTTTCTCTCTTTTTCGTTATTGATTCCAAAAAAGGGGTATGAAAGAAATAAATAAGGCTCAAAAAAGAGGAACAAAGGGTAAAGTGTTTAGATAGTAGAACAAATTGCCTTCGTCATTTCAATCTTCGAAATAATGCCAAATACAAACAATCAACAATTATACCAAAGAAATCATACATAATATCTTTTTACTGCATTAGAATTGATAGCCATGTCTATAAATTTTCCTTTGATATCTGTTAAACATAAAGCACCATTGGACAACACTCTGGTTACAATAAATGACCCTTTCCAATTCGGGGCGAACTTTCCTTTTGCTTCAACCTGATGTGGAAGGATGCGTTTCAGCACTTGCTGACCCACTTCAAATTTCCGGGGATGCACCTTTTTGTTGTATGTTGTTGCCATTCTCTTTGGATATAACTGGCCATGGCACACAGCTGCCAAACTCTTTTCATCAATCAAGTTCAACTGCTCCAAACGGGTTTTGACCCACTCATCGTCATCAATCTCAGCCTCAGCGACAATCCGAAAGGACGGGATTTCAACTTCCGCCGGTATTACTGCTTCAGTTCCATATACCAACAAATAAGGAGTTGCACCTACCGAAGTATGGACAGTAGTGCGATAACCCAGCAACGCAAATGGTAATTTTTTGTGCCATTGCCTAGAACCTTCCACCATTTTCCGAAGTATTTTCTTTATGGTTTTGTTGGCTGCCTCAACTGCTCCATTCGCCTTGGGACGATATGGGGTAGAATGGCGGTGTGTAATCTTAAACTGTTGACATAACTCTTTCATCAAATTGCTGTTAAGATTAGCACCGTTATCTGTGATGATCACCTTCGGGATTCCAAATCGACAGATGATATATGAGTGAACAAAATCGACCACTGCTTTCTTGGTCACAAACTTGAAAGTTTTGGCCTCAACCCATTTGGTGAAATAATCAATGGCTACAAGAATGAACCTATGCCCGTTGGAAGCTGCTGGCTCAATTGGTCCAATGATATCCATGCCCCAAGTGACGAAGGGCCATGGCGCTGACATTGTGTGTAATTCCGATGGCGGAGAATGAATAAATCTCCGTGTATCTGGCACTGATGACATTTTCACACAAAACTAATACAATCTCGCTCCATGGTGAGCCAATAATAACCTGCTCGGAGAATTTTCTTTGCCAACACATATCCGCTCATATGTGGTCCGCAGACTCTTGAATGTACTTCGGACATGACAGACGTAGCTTGTCTAGCATCTATGCATCTTAACAATCCCAGGTCTGGTGTTCTTTTGTACAAAACTCCTCCACTCAAGAAAAATCTGCTTGCCAACCGTCGAATTGTTCTCTTTTGATCCCCCGTGGCTTACACTGGGTATATTCCCATTCTGATGTATTCCTTGATATCATGGAACCACGATTCCCCATCCAATTCTTTTTCAATCATGTTGCAGTAAGCATATTGATCTCGTACTTGAATGTGCAAAGGATCGACATAGGATTTGTCCAGATGGTGCAGCATTGACGCTAGGGTAGCCAAAGCATCGGCAACCTCATTATGGACCCTTGGAATATGCCTGAACTCCATGATCTAAACTGTTGACAAAGATCATGCAAGCACTGTCGGTATGGTATGAGTTTCAGATCTCGCGTTTCCCATTCTCCTTGAATTTTGTGCACCAAAAGATCTGAGTCTCCCAAGACCAGAACTTCCCGGACATTCATGTCTACAGCTAGCCTCAAACCCAAAATGCATGACTCGTATTCAGCCATATTGTTGGTGCAATAAAACCGAAGCTGAGCCGTAATAGGATAGTGATGCCCTGTTTCAGAAATAAGAACCGCTCCTATTCCGACTCCTTTCATGTTAGCAGCCCCATCAAAGTAAAGTTTCCAACCTGGTTTTTCGGCCTGTTCTAGTTCATCAATACACATTACCTCTTCATCAGGAAAATAAGTCCTCAGTGGCTCATACTCTTCATCGACCGGGTTCTCGACCAAATGATCGGCCAATGCTTGGTCTTTCATCGCAGTCCGAGTCACATAGATTATGTCAAATTCTATGAGCAAAATCTCGGCATAGGATTTTGAAATATATACTTCAATGGATCTAAGCGTGAAATGAGGTAAGTAGTGTAGGATGACAAATAATGTTTCAACTTCTGTGCCACCCAAGTTAGGGCGCAACATGTTTTTTCCAAGTGAGTGTACTTGACCTCATAAGCTGTGAACTTCTTGCTAAGATAGTAGATGGCATGTTCTTTTCTGCCGGTGGCGTCATGCTGCCCCAGTACACAGCCAAATGAATTTTCCATGACAGTCAAGTAAAGAATCAAAGGTCTCCCTGGTTCTGGTGGTACCAGTACAGGCGGGTTAGACAAGTATCCCTTTATCTCGTCGAATGATTCCTGACACTCATTAGTCCACTTGACCGCAGCGTCCTTCTTTAGCAACTTGAAAATAGGCTCGCAAGTCATCGTGAGCTGAGCGATAAACCTGCTGATATAGTTCAACCTTCCTAACAGACTCATTACTTCAGTCTTATTTCTCGGAGGTGGCAATTCTTGTATGGCTTTGATCTTTGATGGGTCCAACTCGATGCCTCGTCGGCTGACTATGAATCCCAATAGTTTTACGGATGGAACACCAAATGCACACTTGGCGGGGTTAAGCTTGAGGTTGTACCTGCGAAGCCTCTGGAAGAATTTCCTCAAATCCCCGATGTGGTCGGCCTGATGCTTTGATTTTATGATCACATCATCTATGTATACCTCAATCTCCTTGTGTATCATATCATGAAATACAGTAGTCATCGCCGTCATATAAGTTGCCTCAGTATTCTTCAAACCAAATGGCATTACCCGGTAGCAATAAGTTCCCCATGGCGTGATGAACGCCATCTTTTCTGCATCTTCTTCATCCATTAGAATCTGATGATACCCGACATAGCAATCCACAAAAGATCCAATTTCACGCTTGGCACAATTATCGATCAAAATGTGGATATTGGGTAACATGAAGTTATCCTTCGGACTTGCTTTGTTGAGATTGCGGTAATCGACGCATACTCTGATCTTGCCATCCTTCTTCAGTACGGGCACGACATTAGCCAACCAAACAGGATATCGGGTAAACCGAATAACCTTTGCATCCAACTGTTTGGTAACTTCTTCTTTGATCTTCACACTCATATCAATTTTGAATTTCCTCAACTTTTTCTTGACGGGAGGGAACACCAGATCAATGGGCAGTTGTGGACCAATAAATCAGTGCTTAAACCCGGCATGTCGTCATATGACCACGCAAAAACATCTTTGTACTCGATGAGTGCTTTGATTAACTCCTCCCGGATTTTTGGCTCGAGGTGGACACTTATTTTAGTCTCTCGGACATTGTCTGTGTCCCCTAAATTGACAGCTTCTGTGTCATTCAAATTGGGCTTGGGTTTTTTTCCGAAGTGAATTAACTCCTTACTAATCTTTTTGAAGGCTTTATGCTCATCATCATATTCTAATTCGTAATCACAATCTACTTCTTGAACTAACATTTCGGAATCAGATTGATTTTTAAGACTGGATTGAGGATTCCTTATGCACGCCATGTCATTAGAACCAGCGTAAAAAGAACTGTATAGAAAAAAAACAACAAAAAAAGGAAAACCATCAGGAATGATGAAGAAAAGGAAATTGTATTTCATTGATTGATAAAAGATAACAAGGTTTGCACACTCAAACAGACTGAAAAAAATGAAATCTGGATTACAACCCTGGAATAATCCGTACAAACTTAAAGGAAAATCAAAGCAAACTACCAAGACTCCTTCCGAGTAGGGAGAGGAGTAGCTTTCTAATTATTAAGCTTTGTTTTTGTCCCAACAAATTGCACTTCTGCGTTGCTAGAACCTTCTCCAATCTCCACCATGTTCACATTGTCGAACAACTTCTCAAATCTTTCAATCAACTCCTTGTCAGGATTAATCACAGAACTAGGAATTGTTGTCACTGGGCGACTCCTTGTACCGGACTTGACAAATGATCTGGAAAGACGTGGGACCGGCTTTGGAAGGACCCATGTCCTCTGTTTCAATTTCCTGGCTCTTTTTATGTCTGCGGCTGTGGGCTTGAATCCCAGACCAAATGTTCCCAAGTTTTCAGGAAGAGACACGGGCTGTATGATGCCTTGCAACGCTGATCCCAAACCCTTTCCTGGTACAAAACCATTCTTCAATATTTCATACGCTACCATGACTGATGCGGCGTTTATCTTCGTATTCGGGATACACTTCCCTTCTGGAACTTTCTCGACGGACATTGCGTCAGAAACTTGGTAGACCCATGGTCCCTTTTCATCTTCCACTTCAATTAATAGCACAATGGTGTTGTTGTGAGCGCACAAATTATCTTCGCCGTGCACCACTATTTCCTGTCTGTCCCATTCAAACTTGACCATCTGATTGAGTGTTGATGGTACTGCTTTAGCGGCGTGAATCCACGGTCACCCTAATAGAAAATTGTAGGAAACAGCTATATCCAGCACTTGGATTTCCATTGTGAATTCTACTGGACCTATGGTCAGCTCCAATATTATGTCCCCGACTGAGTCTTTGCCTCCGCCGTCAAATCTCCGTACATAGATATTGTTCTTATGGATCCTCTCATCTTCTACTTTCAGCTTGATTAGAGTGGAGAGAGGACAGATATTTGCACTTGAACCATTGTCAACCAATACCCGGGTAACCACGGCATCCTCGCATTTCACTGTCAGGTAAAGGGCTTTGTTATGCTCAGTACCCTCTACTGGCAATTCATCATCAGAAAAAGTGACTCTGTTTACTTCAAAAATCTTGTTGGCTATCTTTTCCAGATGGTTTACCGAGATCTTGTCGGGAATATGGGCCTCATTCAAGATTTTCATCAGGGATTGGCGGTGCTCATCTGAATGGATTAGCAACGAGAGTAATGAGATCTGAGCGGGCGTTTTCCTCAACTGCTCTACAATAGAATAGTCATGCACTTTCATTTTCCTCAAAAATTCCTCTGTTTCTTCTTTAGTTACAACTTTCTTTACCGGCGTTGAATTATCTTTAGCTCTTCTTAACTCCTCGGGAGTAAAACGCCTTCCTGAGCGAGTCAAACCTTGCGCTTCACAAACTTCTTCTTTGACTTCTTTCCCCTTGTAAATCACCGTCACCCAGCCTTGTTGATTACTGGAAGCTGAGTTACTGGTTTTATAATAACAGGCTCTGTGCGAGCACCCTTCACGACCACAACAGGTTTACTTGCGACCCCTAGTATTACCACTTTAACTTTCTCTGGTTTCACTGTAACAATGCTTGACGACCATCTCTCAGCTACCACAGCTGGCTTATCATCTACCCCTCTCAACTGGACCACTGATTTCCCACTGGTTACTTTTTTCTTTGAGCTGGTTTCGCTGGAATGGATCATCATTACCATTTGTGAGGGCTTCCCGGGCTCCCCCTCTTTGTGTATCAACTCAATCATGTGTGTCTCATGGTGAGCTGACAGTGGATTCTGATTGATATTTAGTCCTTGGGGCTTGAACCTCGATCCGATGAGTATCAATAAGCTCTTGCACAGTTGTTTTTAGTTTCCAACACTTCTCTGTATCATGCCCAGGGACCCCTGAACAGTACTCACAACTCACCGAGTGGTCAAGATTTCTAGGGGGAGGATTTGGCATTTTAGGCTCAATTGGATTCAACATGCCCAACTACCTCAACCTGTGGAAAAGACTGGTATATGATTCCCCCAGTGGAGTGAAAGTCTTTTGCTTCTATGACCTCTCATTCTTGAGGGCTTGGTTTGGTCGGAAACCTGTCCCGGGGGGATTTCTGTAGGCCCTTGGGGTGGATATGAGTTTTGTGGAGCTGGGTATAGATTTTGTGGAGCTGGCGCACGCCATTGTGCATGTGTCGGGGTTTGGGTATAGGCTTATGCATGATGGATGGAAAAATGGGGATCTGGCGGTGGGTAGTAGTGCTGTGGAGGTCTATATGGAGTGTAGGGGTAATTTTGGTGGTAGGGTCGTGGTTGGATATAGTAGGGTGACGTGCCTCTAGATCCGAGCCAGGCTCCGGACTCAACAGTCGTGACATCTTCTTTCTTCTTCTTCCCAAGTACACCCCCAGTGCCGCTTTGAATGGCTTGAGTGATTGCCTTGATCGTTGAATAGCTCATGATTTTGTTGGACTTAAGCCCCTCCTCGACCATGCCTCCCATTTTTACAACCTCATTAAAAGACTTGCCAATTGCGGACACCAAATGACCAAAATAAGTTGGCTCCAAAGCCTGCAAAAAGTAATCGACCATCTCGCTCTCTTTCATTGGGGGATCTACCCTTGCTGCTTGCTCCCTCCACCGGAAACCATATTCTCTAAAGCTTTCACTGTGCTTCTTCTCTAGTTTAGTCAAAGATAGTCGGTCTAGAATGATCTCAAGATTATACTGAAAGTGACAAGTGAACGCTTGTGCCAGATCATCCCATGTGTACCATCTTCCGTGATCTTGGCAGGTGTACCACTCCAATGCTGCTCCGCTCAAACTATGACTAAAGTAAGCCATTAACAATTCATCCTTTCCTCCGGCTCCCATCACCTTACTGCAAAAACCTCTCAAATGAGCCACCGGATCACCGTGTCCGTTGTACAAGTCGAATTTGGTCATTTTGAACCCTGCTGGTAGTTGTACATTTGGGAATAAACACATATCTTTGTAAGCCATGCTTACCTGACCTCCTAGCCCTCTCATATCCCTGAAGGATTGTTCTATGCTTTTCATTTTTTTGAACATCTCCTCATGTTCAGGATTTTTGGCTGATCTCTCAGCGTCTCTTGGGGGATCAGAAGGTGGATCGTAGGGGTAGGTTTGGGAACTTTGAGGGTGGGTTCCGGGGGATAATACTGGTTGTCCTGGGCCTGGAACACGGGTTCACTCAGGGATCTATGGAGTGCAGCTAGTGGAGATGTCACAAAGATAGGGGTAACTGGCGGAGGAGGGCATAGAATCGATTTTGGTGGTGGACCTTGCGGCATATGAGAAGTAGTGCCATGGTAGTGTTGATAAATGGGAAAACCTGGATCGATGGCGGGATGATCCTGATACTGAGCTAATGGTGGGGTAAAAGCAGGGTTAGCAGGGTAAGCTGGCAGTGATTGCCCTTTGGACCAGGCCTGGTACATTTCGGCCATCTGTTGCTTAAGCTTGAGCATCTCCTCTTTCATTTTATTGACGTCCAACTCCTCTACCTCAACACTAGTGTCGACATCTGGGATAGACATGATTTCCGGTATTGGTCCATTCGATCTAGTTTGGTAATGATAATGTGTCAGTATCCTCTAAATAAACTAACTGCTTGAATTCTATGGAAATCAACAAACTTGTTGGTTTTTTAGAGTTTAACACATATGCAATTACACTTTGGGATGCAATGCACCTAGGCAATTAACCATTTCTATCATACATTTTCTTCGGTTGCGTGCGTCATTCTGGCCTCTCACAATTGTGCCTCTTCTTTTAAACATTCTTTATTCTATCTTTATTTATTTTTCCTTTTCCCTTTTAGTGGTGGTCGAATCCTATAGAGATTGCCTACGTATCATGTCCCCGCATGAATCAGACCGTGCACAGTTCTGTCAAAATAAGTGCGAAAAACAAAGAGATAATTTTTGGAAATTTTCGATTTTTCAGTAATAAACATTCTATTACAAACTAGACGTTTTCGGAAAGAAAATAACACACTCGATACCAAACCAAGTACAAACTTAAGAACTCCTAACAGACCCTGATGCGAAAGGAAACGGACTCTAACAGACAACAGACTCTACGAATACGTTAAAGTTTTTAATTTGGGTGCATGTGGGGCGTCATTCGGCCTCACCGCGGGCTTAGGTGTAAGACCTCTTTCCAGCTGTTCCAATTCACACATGATTTGCTTCACAAATATCATTACTGCCGAGAAGAAAGTAGTGCGGGTCATGTTTTCACACACCCGACATTTCCCGGTAATAGCATGAGCAATAGTCAAAATTTTGTCCCTGGTTTGGTCTTTCTCTAGGAGTAGGCATTCTATCTGATCCCCTTTAGCCTTCAAAACTCGAGAATCTTGCAGACGTTGTTTCTGTAACTGCTATATTTCCTCATCCATCAAGGCCATTAGATCATAGCGGTGTTCACTTTCAGTTTCAAATGCCTTGGCTCGTTTAGCTGCCTCATTCTCTAGGGTGGTCACCTTCCTTTTTAGACTGGCAATGGTCTTTTCATGATCCTTCCTTGCCTGTTGTAAGTACTGTGCGCGCTCTTTTGTTCTTTTTGCCCATTGTGCCTGGAGTTTTGCTATGGTACTCTCAGATTTCTTCAAATCATTCCGGCACTCACTGATTTCTTTTTTCAACCCTTTTATTAACCGCTCATCCGATTGACTTCTTTGTTGGTTGTCAGCATCTATGCTCATTTGCCGGATTTGGGCTTTCAGCGCTTCATTTTCTTGGGCCAATTTGTTCTTTTCTCCCTGATCGGCATCAACTTGCAGACTATTTTCAAATTCCAGGTCTATAATCTGTTGCTTCAGCTTGCCTATTTCTGCCTTGTAACTCTCTTCTTTTGCTAACCAACCCCATTGCTCTTGTGAATTATTAGTAAACTGTTGGACATGGGCTCTTTTGGCGGGCCTTTGGAGAATCTGGAACCTTTTCCCAAACCACGCATTATACTGTTGGACCACCTCACCTTTAGCCAGATCTCGGACCATAGTCTTAGGCCCGAGGAACCGGCATTCGTTCCACTATTTGCGAATTTTATCTTCCGGGAATGCGGCTCCTGCACTTAACTCAATGACGTGCTTGCTCAAGTCTTCATCTTTGGGGATCACTTGAAACCTTCCCAGCTGGCGTAGTACCCGATGGGGAGCATACGTTTGGATACTCCGAACACCCATTAAAAGGATATGACATTCCCCTGCTGACATATATAGCACATCCGTAACGGGCAACCACCCAAACGCCCATTCAATTTGATCGGTAGTCAATGACCTCAGTCGTATGAGCCAAGCTTCGGTACCCTCAGGAAATGCAATACCCCTTACCCACTTTTCAAATTCTTCGATACAGCTTAACCAAGTCAGCCCATAGTTCATGTAGCCCGCCCGGTGGCACAGATGTTCTTGCATCCACAACTGAAGTAATAAATTGCACCCTTGGAAAAAATGTCCTCCTTTCCTGCAAACAGTCAATGCTCGGTAAATTTCTGACAAAATCAGGGGAACTATAGTGATATCTGGCCTTTTAATTGCAAAATCAACCATCCCCCCCAAGACCTGTCTCTATTTTCTTATCTTCTCGTGGACAAATCACGATTTCCAAGAATGCCATTATGAACGCCAAGGTTCGTCTTGCTTCCTATTTACTTCTGTTCCCAGCATGGGTTAGTCCCAGATTTGGCTCTTTGAAACCCCGAGGATTACCATAACGCTGATACAGGAACTGAAGAGTGCAACACCCTCCCGACAAATCATCATTCTGAACGCTTCGGCTGATGTTTAGCAAATCCAAATATTTGTGCGGAGATACCGGTCTTGGTGACAGCAAATATTGACCCCTCAGATTTCCATTCAGACCCGCATAACCCGCGACTTCCTCCAGTGTGGGCGTAAGCTCAAAATCCCCAAAGCTAAATACATTGCGGGTCGAGTCCCAAAATGATATTAAGGCCTCGATGACATCCGACTTTGTCTTGACATTCAGTAGACCGACAAGACCTCCCAGGGCTCTAGCCACTATTTCTTTGTTGCCTTCTCCCAGATCATTCCACCACATGTGGAGCTGGAGGGTGATCTCATTAAGTATGGTGAAAGATTCATTTGCGTTTGTGCTCATCCTGCACATTTATTAAGGTGATTAAGAAAAAGGTAAATTTATTTGATTCAAAACAAAACTACTATTTTTGTTTGTTTAAAATAAAAGACCCAGTTTTTCAAACACGGCCTTTCAGCGCTTCGGAGCTGAAGATTTTAAGGCTGTGTGGATTAACCGATCGAAATCTTAAAAATGACCAAAGGTGGCTATTTATGCAAAATCGGCCTTCCGGAGTCCCTTTTGGGGACATTCGGCTATTTTTACAAAACGGGATCACCCCACTTATTTATGACGAAAATTAAAATTTGCCATTTTTGGCTATTTTTGCAAAAGGGGAGGTTGGACCCGATGAGGGTTGCCTACGTATCTCACATCCGGTGAGGATCAAACCTGCGTAGTTCGGGCAGAGAAACTAGCTATTTTTGAAAACAAGATTCCTTTTCCTTTATTCCTTTTATAACAAACAAACAAACAAACTATTTTTCTTCTCCGTTTTTGAAAACAAAACAAACTAAAATAAAGGACTCTTTTTCACGCATTTTTTTTTTAGTAAAACAAACAATTTTAAAAACATAAAATATTTTCTTTTTATTTTCTCAAAATTCCGGCAGAGTTTCGATAGTATTTGGGCATTGGGTTTTATTCTAAAACAGGTAATATTTTTTTTTTCAAATTTCTGATATTCCCGAGATTCATAAGCCGGTCAGCATGCAAGTCCGAACAAATAAATGCACAGAAAACAAGTTGGATGCATCAGGATGGTCTCTTTCATTTCAGGTTGCTTGTCCTAGACGGACCCAACCCCTGTGTTGAGTCTCCTAAGTCAAGTGCACATGATGCAAAAAGCATTCCTACTAGGGATACAGCATGAATTTGAGTTATTCTAGGTTCAGAACCTGGGTGTTTGTTCTAGACCTAGCTTACCGAGCGGACAGCTCGAGCCGAGGGGGGGCAGCGTACCGGGAATACAGAAGCTTCTCCGGCTTTGCAACTTGTACGAACCTCGTTCTAAATTTGGGATATGACTCTAACAGAAAAGAAGTCACACGAAGTGCACACTTCCCAGATGATTTAGAAGACTCAGAGAGAGGAGGGTTTCGTAACAATTTATATACAGTCCAACCAAATATCAAACCGATAAAAACAACATTTAGCACATTAGGCCCAACCATGTAAATAAAACCGGACAATAAATAAAGCCAAATATAACAATTATTCTAAGCTCGAATTCTTGAACCCTAAATCAGAGATTCTGGGTTCCGTCCCCAGCGGAGTCGCCAGAGCTGTCACACCTACTTTTTACCTACGCCTGCAAGGGCGTAGGGGAGTTTTTCCAATTAAAGGACAATCAAAATGGGATTTGTTAGTTAATTCAGAGTCGCCACTGGGGAGATTTATGGTGTCCCAAGTCACCAGTTGAATCCCGAATCGAGTAAAAGATTGACTCTGTATTACAGTTCGCGAACCAAAAATTCGGATAAGGAATTCTGTTAACCCGGGAGAAGGTGTTAGGAATTCCCGAGTTCCGTGGTCTAGCACGGTCGCTCAAATGTCATATTCGGCTTATTTATCTTATTTTAATACATGTTGAACCTATGTGCAAATTTTAACTTTTTTCCGCTTTTATTTTTGTTATTTTAAGAGAGAATTCCAACGTCGTGAAAACACGTCTCGAACCACGTCACATCAATGCACCCGTGGTTATTGACACACTTCGACTCCGTTGAGATTTGGATTTGGGTCACATAAATGTGCACCCGAGTTTAAGAAAGTAATTTATTAAAAGCGCGCCTAAAGTGACTAGCGCGTTATTATTTTGAGGAAAGCCGTGAAATTCATTAGACGATCCGTCCCGAAATCTAAAGTATTTTAACGCAATATTTACTGAGGGCCCCGCAACTTATGCGTTTTATTTGGCGAGGCTCGGCTCATTTATTATTTAAAGGCTAATCCTAAAATGACTATTATTCTTCTATTTATTTGTCTCTAAAGAAATAAGTAAAAGGGGGCCCTAATTAGTTAATATTAGAAAATCCTATAGTCTATCAATTGAAAATTAGTAGACCAAATGTCATTTCAACTTTAGGTCCAAAGAACCCAATCCATATGCTGGATCGAGTTTTGAACTACACGACTCGGTTATTTGATTCTGCTAACATTCATGAATAAGTTAACTGATTCAAATTCAAGTAGACTATTGATATTAACCATTAACATGCAATTACTTGTTCCTACGTCGAAATAGTGAGCTTAACGAACAAAGGAGAGGACATCAATAACTAGCATGTTGGGCTATTTTAAAACGCGTTTAACCTGAAATTGGAATAAGCACCACATGTTGACTTCTGAATTAATTGTAGGTCCAAACAATACTGATATCCGATTTTTAACTCAATGTTAACTGAAGTCAGTACTAAACTATACTAAGTCTACAACTAAAGAACACGAATTAACAGTTTAAACAGTCCTAATTAGGTACAAACTTCACAGTCTACATTTCATTGAGTTATGGATCAAATTGGACTATACAACTACTTATCATCTATATCTACTGAGCTACAGATACAACATCAAATAATTAAGGGCCCGAGCACTTCCATTTCATGTTTACATCTCAAGGTTGCATCAAATTGAGCTTAGTTGTGTACCTGGATTGGAGTGAACAGAAGAATAAAGAGGAAGTCAACAGCAGTACAACACGGCAAACAACAACAACAAATAACACCAGCAAACAACAAATTGGAATTCAGAAACAGGTCCAAACCCAGTTTCAAATCAGGAAAACACTTGACTACAGCTCATAACCAGTTGTGAAACCAAACAACAACAACAAATAACTCCGGGCAACTAATTGGACCTCAAACTCAACAAGAAAACCAACCAGTGAACCTCAAACACTCCAGTAAACAGACTTGAAACTTGAAACTACACCCCAATAATTGAAAATCAGGCACTTTACTTCAAGCTTGCAATGTTATTTTTTACTGCTTAAAGAAGGATCAAATGCAGAACCTAAGAGGACTAATTGCTTTTTCTTTCTATATTTCTTGCTATTCTTTTTGTGTCACCTTTGAGTCTAATTTTAAAAGCCAACCCTCTTTAACTCTGTCCAGAATTCGAATTACACTTATGAATGCAATGAAACAATATATTTTTGGTTTTATGTTCTTAAACTCTCCTGAACTCTAAAAAAAGTTTGATGCCTTCACTTTTAAAATGTTGTCTAAGACTGCTGTGAAAAAAACTCTCCAAAACTTCCTTACTCCCCAGAATATTGTTCAAAGACTGACCAAGCTCTCCAGTCTTTAAGCTTTAGAAACTGATTTTCAAGACCCTCTCTAACTGATTAAAGACTCAAAAGTGATCTTTGAAAACTTGAAGCAGAGAATTTTATAACTGTTTATGATTCTCAGGGAGCTGGGCTACTGGCTGAGATTTTTGACAAGTTAATTAAGGTAATGAAACAGTAAAAGCTCTCTCAACTCTCTTCCTTAAGGTCTGAACCCCAAAAAAGATCCCTAACTCGGTCCTAAGTCCCTCCATTTATACCCAAACACTGACTCTGCCAGCTCGTAAGAACACTAGGCAGAATTAAGAAACTAATTCTGCCCATGATACCTTTAGAACTCCACTAGAGTATGTTTTGTTCCCCATTAACCCTTGTCTTTTATTTATTTAAAGTTCAAGCAGGTATGGGCAACATATTTTAATCAATGCCTTTTAAACCTCCCCATACCATTATGTTTTGTTCCCCACTAACACATTAGATTAATGGTTAATTAAGTACTTTACTGACAGCCCACTAGCAGGACCATTTGCCAAACTTTTAAACCCCACACATTACCCTTCTAATATCCCTGAAATTACTGTCTTATCCCAATTCCCCCTTCAATCGGTACCAACCCCAACAGCTATAACCAATTCAACTCATCAAATTCAATCAGTAGTTCAAGCTAGAACTCAGATCAGATCAAATAGCATAAAAAATAAAGACCAGTGAATCCGAACAAAATCATATTGAACTACCAAGGTCAAATTTCAGACCATGATTGAAATAGATACATGGGAATGACTAATTACATTCACAATTCTAAATTAAGCTTGGGCAAAATGACTGATCACTGTAAACGCACTGAATCGACCAACAAACTGAACTCATATGCAAAAAATGATGAACAACAAAAAAAGGGAATCAAACTTCACACAAAATGAAGTAATTCGAACCAATAATAATAGCAAACACTCATAATTCTAAATTAGCCTTAAACACAAAATGTAGGAACCCTGAGGATATACTGAATGGAGCCCTGAGGCTGAGAACAAAACAATCGACATCAAACAACTTGACGAGAACTACTAAACTACAAACATGAACGGTTTCATTGACGAAACTATTTATAACATATGTTAATCAACAGAAGAAAATTGGACCAAGAAAAAGGTCCGAAAGAGGAGGAAGAACTACTTGACAAAAATGACGAATTAATCAATCGAAACAACAACAAAAGAAAAAGGAAAAAAAGAAATACCTCGAAATTTCAGACCAAACTCAATCCGTTTCAGTCAACACTTCGTCTTGAAATTTTGAAGCCAAAACGGACCTTAATCGAGTGTTCTCGACTGAGAACACTCGACTAAAGTCGGTTAAAACCTCAAATTTTTAACTTTGTACACAGTCTGAAGTTTGGTTCCTTTAGGGTTTGACTTCGATTTGAAATTCGAAAGGCTCTAACAAGACTCGGACAGAACTGGGGTGGAATTTGGGACGAGGGTAGCTCGGTGGTTCAGTGGTGTAACTTTGGGGTCAAACGGACGAACTAGGGTTTTGGGACTGATCTTCAATTTAAGATTCGAAGCGTATGGTACTGATTCGAAGAAAACTGATCCGGGATTTGGAAAGAGGACGTCGTGGGGAGGCTGTGGTGTACTTTTGGGGCTGTTTGGACCACCGGAACCGCCGTGAGGCGATTTCCGGTGGACGGAGTGTGGTGGTTGAAGACGGAGGGTATTGGGCCTGTCTCTAGGTTAGAGACGAAGGCGAAAGGGGGGTATGTCTTAGGGGGCGTGGGGTGAGGTTTTAGGAATATATAGTGGGGTGGGGATTTGATATTGGCTTGGATCATTCACGATCAACGACCTGGATTACTTCAATAATGAGAAACGATGTCGCTTGGTTTTGTGAGGGGATCGGGTTAGACCGGGTACAGCAATGGGTCAAAAACGGTTTTGGGAGGGGTGATCTGGACCGTTCGACCAAAACAAATCAATGGCTTGGATTTATTGGCCAGATACAACGTCGTTTGGATATATCTGGAGACGGACTGGATTGGGGCGGGTATTGGGCTGATTTTTTGGGTAAGAACTGGGTTGTGGCCAATTTGGCCCGGTCCGGTTCCCATTTTGTTTCTTTTTCTTCTTTTTCTTTTATTTCCTAATTAATAAAACTAAAATTCTAAATTGAATTATAAACCAAATTAAAAATACTAATTAATTCCTAATAACAATTATCACACACAATACCAACTAAAATAAAATCACACAATTGGAGATTAAATGCAAAGTACATATTTTTGTGATTTTCATTCTCGCAAATCCAAATATTGTTTAATTAATTCCTAATTGTAAAATTAAATCCTAAATGCACATGCAACACATATTTTTGTATCTTTCTTAATTAAACTAAAAATAAACATGCACAGACATGTACAAATAAATCACAAGCAACACAAAACTATTTTATTTTGAATTTTTGGGAGTAGTTCTTGTAGGGCAAAAATCACGTGCTCATAGGTGTTGATAAAAATGGAAGAAAACAAGATAAAGATTACTTACCCAAGAGGTTATGGTGAAGAAGTTCTTCAAAAAAATCGCCCAAGAGGTATGGAGAAGATGAAGTTTGTGAAAAATAATGAAAATCCCGTAACATGTTCTGTTTTTGGAACTTAAAATAACTGGACGAAATTACTCATCGCGTTCGCGATAAGTCCATCACGTTCGCGGAAGGCAGCTCGTGTTCGCGGACAAATGACCCCTCGAGCCTTCGCGTTCGGGTCCATGTGGTTGCCTTTGCATAGGTTTAATGCCCCACCCCCTGCCCAGGCTCAATTAGCCTTCGCGTTCGCGTTCCAGGCCCGCGTTCGCGAAGGGAAGACCCCCCAACGCCTCGCATTCGCGACCTTGGGTTACGCGTTCGCGTAGAAGGAATTTCCTTCATCATAATTAACATATCGCGTTGACGAGGGTCCTCCCGCGAACGCGAAGAAGGAAATATCAGAATACCAATAGCTGAAAACCTGCAACTTTTTAAGAGTTTAAAACCTTCCAAAACACATTCGAAACTCACCCGAGCCCTCGGGGCTCCAGACCAAAAATATGTACTAACTCGAAAACACCATATGAACTTATCCGTGCCATCAAATCGCCAAATTAACATCATTAACATCGAATTAAACCTCAAAATCATTGAACTATTTCAAACTTCTTAAAACATCAAATTTTGCAATTTAGATCCGAATCACATCAAATGACATCCATTTCTTACCAAACTTCACGGTGTTATCTTAAATCATATATATGACCTGTACCGGGTGCCGAAACCAAAATACGGGCCCGATACCAATATGTTTTAATCAAAAATTCATTTCAAATTCCTTTAAACAATTTCAGAAAATATTTTTCTTTAAAAATTCATTTCTCGGGCTTGAGACCTCGGAATTCGATTCCTGGCATATGCCCAAGTCCCATATTTTCCTACAGACCCTTCGGGACCGTCATATCACGGGTCCGTGTCCGGGTCCGTTTACCCAAAACGTTGACCGAAGTCAAATTAACTTATTTTATAGTCAAAACTTATCATTTTTCATAGATTTTTCATATTTAAGATTTCTCGCTATGCGCCCGGACTGTGCACGCAAATCGAGGTAATGCTAAATGAGGTTTTCAAGGCCTCGAAACATAGAATTCAATTAAAAAACAAGTGATGACCCAAGGGTCATCACATTCTCCACCTCTAAAATAACCGTTCATCCTCGAACGGACATAAGAAGGAAGTACCTGAGTCGGGGAAAAGATAGGGATAATGCCTTCGCATATCGGACTCGGACTCCACGGTTGATGCCTCGGGAGGTTGACCTCTCCACTGAACACGAATAGAAGGAAAACTCTTAGACCTCAACTGACGAACCTGCCAGTCTAGAATAGCCACCGGCTCCTCCTCATAAGACAAGTCCTTGTCCAACTGGACAGTGCTGAAATCTAACACGTGGGATGGATCGTCGTGATACTTCTGAAGCATGGAAACATGAAACACTGGATGCACAGCTGATAAGCTTTGTGGCAATGCAAGTATATAAGCCACCTTTCCCACTCGATCAAGAATCTGAAAAGGACCAATGAACCTAGGGCTAAGCTTGCCCTTCTTCCCAAATCTCATCACGCCCTTCATAGGCAAAACTCAGAGCAATACCCAGTCACTGACCATGAAAGCCAAATCTCGAACCTTGCGGTCGGCATAACTCTTTTGCCTGAACTGAGCTATACGAAGCCTATCCTAAATAATCCTGACCTTGTCCAAGGCCTTTTGGACCAAATCAGTACCCAACAACCGAGCATCTCTCCGCTCAAACCATCCAACCGGAGACCGACACCGCCTACCATACAAAGCCTTATAAGGAGACATCTGGATACTCGACTGGTAGCTATTGTTGTAGGCAAACTCTGCTAAAGGCAAAAACTGATCCCACGAGCCTCCAAAGTCAATGACACAAGCTCAGAGCATATCCTCCAAAATCTGAATGGTCCGCTTGAACTGCCCATCCGTCTGAAGATGAAATGATGTGCTCAACTCAACTCGCGTGCCCAACTCTCGCTGAACTGCTCTCCAAAAATGTGAGGTATACTGCGTACCTCAGTCCGAAATGATAGACTCGAGCACACTATGAAGACGAACAATCTCCCGGATATAGATCTTAGCTAACCTCTCGGAAGAATAGGAGACTGCCACAGGAATGAAATGCGCTGACTTGGTCAGCCTATCAACAATGACCCATACTGCGTCAAACTTACTCCGAGTCTGTGGGAGTCCAACAACGAAATCCATAGTGATCCGCTCCCACTTCCACTCGGGAAGTTCAATCATCTGAAATGAACCACCGGGCCTCTGATGCTCGTACTTAACCTGCTGACAATTCAAACACCGAGCCACATATACAATGATATCCTTCTTCATTCTACGCCACCAATAATACTGCGGCAAATCCTGATACATCTTCGTGACACCCAGATTAATAGAGTACGAGGAGCTATGAGCCTCCTCTAAAATCAACTCCTGAATCACATCCACATTTGGCACACAAACTTGACCCTGCAATCTCAAAACTCCATCATCATCTAAGGTAACCTGCTTGGCACCTCCGCGCTGCACCATGTCCTTGAGGACACACAAATGGGGATCATCATGCTGCCGATCTCGGATAAGCTCCAATATGAGGAACGAGCGACTGTGCAAGCTAACACAAGGCTGGGATCAAAAACATCCAACCTCACGAACTAATTGGCCAAAGTCTGAACATCCAAAGTAAGCGGTCTCTCACCGAACGAAATATAAGCAAGACTGCCCATACTGTCTGACTTCCTACTCAAAGCATCGGCCATCACATTGACCTTTCCCGGATGATATAAGATAGTGATATCATAATCTTTCAACAACTCCAACCACCTCATCTGCCTCAAATTCTACTCCTTTTGCTTGAACAAATACTAAAACCTTTTGTGATCCGTGAACACCTCACATGCCACGCCATACTAATAATGCCTCCAAATCTTCAACGCGTGAATAATGGCTGCCAACTCTAAATCATGAACCGGATAGTTCTTCTCATGAATCTTCAACTTCTGCAAAGCATAGGCAATGACCTTGCTATCCTGCATTAACACTGCACCGAGCCCAATACGAGATGCATCACAATAAACTATATAAGGCCCTGATCCTGTGGGCAAAACCAACACCGGTGCCGTAGTCAGAGCTGTCTTGAGCTTCTGAAAGCTCACCTCACACTCGTCCTACCATCTGAACTGGGCACCCTTCTAGGTCAACCTGGTCATCGAGGCTGCGATAGATGAGAACCCCTCCACGAACCGACGATAGTAGCCTGCCAATCCCAAGAAACTCCGAATCTCTGTAACTGATGCTGGTATGGGCTAGTTCTTGACTGCCTCAATCTTCTTCGGATCAACCTAAATACCCTCTGCTAATACAACATGACCCAGGAATGCAACTGAACTCAACCAGAACTCACATTTAGAGCACTTAGCATATAACTGAATATCCCTCAAAGTCTAAAGAACCACCCTGAGATACTACTCGTGCTCCTCCTGGCTGAGGGAATATATCAAGATGTCATTAATTAAAACTATCACGAACAAGTCCAAATAAGGCCTGAACACTCGGTTCATCAAGTCCATAAAAGCTGTTGGGGCATTTGTCAACCCGAATGACATAACAAGGAACTCATAATGCTTGTACCGAGTGCGGAAAGCTATCTTAGAGACATCGGATGCCCTAATACTCAACCGATGGTAGCTAGATCTCAAGTCAATCTTCGAAAATACCTTGGCACCCTGAAGCTGATCAAACAAATCATCAATCCCCGACAACAGATACTTATTCTTGATTGTAACCTTGTTCAACTACTGGTAATCGATACACATTATCATTGACCCATCCTTCTTCTTAACAAACAACACCGGCGCACCCCAAGGCGTAACACTAGGTCTAATGAAACCCTTCTCAAGCAAGTCTTGCAACTGCTCCTTCAACTCTTTCAACTCTGGCGGGGCCATACGATACGGCGAGATAGAAATGGTCTAAGTTCCCGGAGCCAGATCAATGCAAAGTCAATATCCCTGTCGGGTGGCATACCCGGAAGGTCTGAAGGAAAATCCTCAGGAAACTCATGAACAATGGGCACACAATCAAAAGAAGGAACCTCAGCGCTAGAATCACGAACATATGCCAAATAGGCCAAACACCCCTTCTCGACCATACGCCGAGCCTTCACATAAGAGATAACGCCATGGGTAGAATGACCAGGGATCCCTCTCCACTCTAAACGAGGCAAACCCAGTAAGGCTGAGGTCACTGTCTTGGCATGACAATCCAAGATAGCGTGGTAAGGTGATAACCAGTCCATCCCCAATATAACATCGAAGTCGACCATGTCCAGAAGCAGCAAATCTACTCGAGTCTCAAGACCCCCAATTACAACTATACAAGAGTGATGGACTCGATTTACCACAATATAATCACCCACCGTTGTAGACACATAAATATGAACACTCAATAAATCACTAGGCATGACCAAATACAGTGCAAAATAAGATGCCACGTACGAGTACGTAAACCCTGGATCAAATAACACTGAAGCATCTCTATCACAAACCAGAACAATACCTGTGATAACCGCATCTGAAGCCTCAGACTCGGGCCTAGCTGGAAGAGCAAAACATCGGGGTTGGGCCCCACCATCCTGGACTACATCTCTGGGACGTCCTGCAGCTGCTGGCCTCCACCTCTAGCGGTCTGAGCTCTACCTCTAGCACCTCTACCTCCACCTCTAGCACTTCTACCCCCACCTCTAGCTGGCTGGGCGGTCTGTGAAACACCCGGTGCCTGAATCATGGCACGGGAAAACAACTATTGCGACTGAGTACCCACCAACCTCGGACAAGCCCTCCGGATATGACCACACTCAGGCACACTCATAGCATCCACCTGAGTGTTGTGGCTGAGGAAACTGAGACTAACCCTGGCAACCTGAATGACCACCCCGAAAACTCTAGAGCGGCGGTGCACTGATAGGAGCTGGTGGTGCACTGTAGGGCTGCTGATCAGAATACTGCATGTGAGAACCACGCCACCTGAAGCACCATGAGAGACCTGAAGTTCTGACTGAAAGGGCCTAGGAGGATTGCCTCTACCATATGAATCTCTACCTCTAGACAAGGCACTATTGAATCTGCCTGAATGACGGGGCCTCTTATCCAACCCATGACCAGCTCCCTGTGACAGAACTATCTCTACTCTCCTAGCCACATTGGCCGCCTCCTGGAAAGTAATCTCACTCCCCACCTCCCTAACTATCTGAAGACGAATCGGATGAATAAGACTGTCAATAAACCTCCTCACCCGCTCTCTCTCGGTAGGAAGTGTGACAAGAGCATGACGAGACAAGTCGATGAATCTCGTCTCATACTGGGTAACAATCATAGAACCCTGCTGGAGACGCTCAAATTGCATCTGATAGGCCTCTCTGTGTGTAATGGGGAGAAACTTCTCCAGAAATAGCTGTGCAAACTGCTCCCAAGTTAAGGCTAGCGATCCAACTAGTCTAGCCAAGAAATAATCTCCCCACCAAGTCTTGGCTGATCCAAACAAGCGAAATGTAGAAAAATCGACCCCATTAGTCTCAACTATCCCCATGTTCCTGAGAACCTCATGGCAACTGTCTAGATAATCCTGGGAATCCTTAGTAGATGCACCGCTGAAAGTAGTAGTAAAGAGCTTGGTGAACCTATCCAACCTCCACAAAGCATCGATAAACATAACTGCTCCATCACCGGTCTGAGTTACCACACCCGGCTGAACTGCTCCAACTAGCTGAACTGCTGGAGTCTGAATCTGGCGAGCTACCTGCTCTAGAGTGTGAGTAATAGGAGTCTGGGCTCCTCTTCTAGCCTAAGAGACGGCTGGTGCTATAGGAAGCAAGCCTGCCCGGGTGACACTCTCCATAAGGCCCACTAGAAGGACCAGAGCATCCTGAAGAACTGGGGTGGCAATAAACCCCTCTAGGACCTGAGCTGGGCCCACCGGAACTGCTGGGGCAGGAACCTCATCATCAAAATCAACCTGAGGCTCCACCGCTGGTGCTGGTGCCCTAGGCTGAGCCCTGCCGGTACCTCAGCCTCTAACACGGCCTCGACCTCTCCCTCTGTCCTGCGTGGGAGCTACTGCTGGGGGCTCGGGCTACTGATCGATGGATGAGGAAGCGCATGTTCTCGCCATCTGCGAAAGAACAGAATAAAAATTCAGTTAGTATTGAGAAACCAAACCGCATGACAAGAAAGAACAAATGTGAAGTTTTTTCCTAACTTTGTAGCCTCTGGGGATAAATATAGACATCTCTGTACCGATCCCTCAGACTCTACTAAGCTTGTCCGTGAATTGTGAGAACTATGTAACCTAGAGCTCTGATACCAACTTGTCATGACCCGAATTTTCCACCCGCAGGAGTTGTGATGGCGCCTACTCGTAGAAGCTAGGCAAGCCAGGAAATATAGAAAATTTAATCTCTTTCATTTTTTTGTTTTTACTCTTTTTAACAAATTGAATTAATAGGTGATCAACATTTAAATAATAGCGAAAGATGATTTTAAGCGGAAGACTTAAACTAATATAATACCAAAATCAGTACGAAAATGCCAACATGCATCTCTACCCAGAAACCAGTGTCACAATATCCATGGACTGTCTATGGATACTACATACAAATGTATGAACAAGGAAATACAGTCTGTCTCGGAAACAAGTAGAAACAGAACATATAAATAGATAGAAGAGAACGTTGGGCATGCGGACGCCTGCAGGACTACCTCGGGATCTCTGAGTGGACTGAAGGCTGGCTCCCTAAGTGCTACTGTCCAAATGCTGCTCCGGTATATGGTCCAAATGTTGCTTCGGTATCTGCACATAGTGCAGAGTGTAGCATCAGCACAACCGACCCCATGTGCTGGTAAATGTCTGGCCTAACCCCGGCGAGGTAGTGACGAGGCTAGGACCGGACTCCAGATAAACCTGTGCAGTTATATAATATACAGCAAAAAAATAAACAGGAATAAACAATGTAAATGGGAGGGGGGTACATGCTACGGGGAACATATCAAATCCAACAAAAACTAAAGAGTGATAAGAGAGAACAGTTCAAGTGCTACAACAAACAATAATAACACTGTTGCGGCGTGCAATCCGATCCCTTATCATTTAACACTGTTGCGGCATGCAACCCGATCCATTTATATTACTGTTGCGGCGTGCAACCCGATCCAATATTACATTGTTGCAGTGTGCAACCCGATCCAATATATAATAATGTTGCCGCGTGCAACCCGATCCAATATATAATAATATTGCGGCGTGCAACCCGAACCAATATATTTATATACCTTAAAATCAACCATATCACGAGTCCCGGCAAGGGATCAACAATAAACTACACTATCCCATCAAGGGAATTCAACAGTAAAAGTATATATGTCCCGGTAAGGGAGAATCAGCTATAATCAATCTTAACTCAATCCCGGCGCATCTCAGCTAACACCAATACTCAATCATAATTACTTTCCACGAAAATAAACTAAATCCTTGCTCTATATCGAGAATCACCAATTAAAGCATTCGTAGTATCATTTAAGAACACAACAAATATCAATTTAAGTCTCATAGTCATGCTCGACACCAATGCATAGATACTCGTCACCATGCCTATACGTCGTACTCAACAAGAAGCAAATTGCAAATACGACACAGCTCATAATCTCTCAAGCTAAGGTTAGACAAAACACTTACCTCGAACTTCCACGACCAACTCAAGGCTCAAACACCGCCTTTCCTTTCGAATTCTGCTCCAAATCGATTGTATCTATACATAATCGACTTCATAACATCAATAAACGCTAAACAATCTAATTCCAATGCTTAATTATAGATTTCTAATCATTCTTCCCAAAAAGTCAAAAATTGACCCCGGGCCCGCCTTCTCAAAACACGAGGTTCAGACCAAAACCTGATCACCCATTCACCCACGAGCCCGAATATATAATTTATTTTCAAATCCGACCCCAAAACAAGGTCAAATTCCCAAATAATCCAAAAGCTCTAACTCTACTCATATCCCTAATTTTCTACCCTTAATCACATGTTTTAGGCCTAGAAATCTAGTGGGTGTTGATAAAAATGGAAGAAAACAAGTTAAAGATTACTTACCCAAGATGTTACGGTAAAGAAGTTCTTCAAAAAATCGCCCAAGAGGTGTGGAGAAGATGAAGTTTGTGAAAAATAATGAAAATTTCATAATGTGTTTTGTTTTTGGAACTTAAAATAACTGGGCGAAATTTCTCGTCGCGTTCGCGATGGGTTAAGCCTGCTAGGGCTTCGCATTCACAGAAGGCGGCTCGTGTTCGCGGAGAAATGACCCCTCGAGCCTTCGCATTCGCGTCCATGTGGTCGCGTTCGCGTAGGTTTAATGCCCCACCTCCTGCCCAGGCTCAATTAGCCTTCGCGTTCGCGTTACCAGGCCCGCTTCGCGAAGGAGGACCCCCCAACACCTGGCGTTCACGACCTGGGTTACGCGTTTGCATAGAAGGAATTTCCTTCAGTATAATTAACACATCGCGTTCGCGAGGGTCCTCCCGCGAATGCGAAGAAGGAAATATCAGAATACCAACAGCTGAAAACCTACAACTTTTTAAGAGTTTAAAACTTTCCGAAACTTACCCGAGCCCTCAGGGATCCATACCAAACATACGTACTAACTCGAAAACACCATATGAACTTATCCATGCGATCAAATCGCCAAATTAATGTCATTAACATCGAATTAAACCTCAAAATCAATGAATTATTTCAAACTTCTTAAAACATCAAATTTTGCAATTTAGGTCTGAATCACGTCAAATGACATCCGTTTCTTACCAAACTTCACAGAGTTATCTTAAATCACATATATGACCTGTACCGGGTGCCAGAACTAAAATACGGGCCTGATACCAACATGTTCTAATTAAAAATTTATTTCAAATTCCTTTAAACAATTTCAGAAAATAATTTTTTTTAAAATTTATTTCTCGGGCTTGGGACCTCGGAATTCAATTCCGGGCATACTCCCAAGTCCCATATTTTCCTACGGACCCTCCGGGACCTTCATATCAGGGGTCCGAGTTCGTTTACCCAAAACGTTGATCGAAGTCAAATTAACTCATTTTATAGTCAAAACTTATTATTTTTCATAGATTTTTCATATTTAGACTTTCCGGCTACGCGCCCAGACTGTGCACGCAAATTGAGGTAATACTAAATGAGGTTTTCAAGGCCTCAGAACATAGAATTCAATTTAAAAGCAAGTGATGACCCTTTTGGGTAATCACATGAGCCATCGCGTTCGCGAAGAAGGAGACGCGTTCGCGAAGAAGGAAAAATGGTCAACGTCAATTTGTGCTTCGCGAACACGAAGGTTTGACCGCATTCGCGATTAAGGAATTGCTTAGGTAGATTTTGTAAAACCCAAAATCGAGTGTTTGAGCCATAATTAATATTTTGGACTTGGGAGCTCGGGAGATTGGGATTTTTGAAGAGATTTTTACCTGGGCGATTTGGGTAAGTGATTCCTAGTCGGTTTAGACTAATTTCTATGAACCTACACTTAAATTCATCCTTTAATTTCAAAATTTTGGTGGAAATTGGGGAAAAAGTTCTTAGACCAAGAAATTGAGTTTTGATTGGGGATTTGACATCGGATTTGGATAATTTTGGTATGGTTAGACTCGTGAGAGTGTGAGAATTCTGAAAATATAAATTTTACCCGATTTCGAGATGTGGGCCCGAGGGACGTTTTGGTCATTTTACTTAATTTTGCGTATTAGCTTAGAATTTCTTTGTAGAATCAGTTACTTGAAGTGTTATTTATATTATAAAATTGAATTGAATAGATTTGGGCCATTTGGAGTCGAGTACTCGTGGCAAGAGCGTGATTTCAGATTATTGAGCCGGTTCGAGGTTACTGGCTTGTCTAACCTTGTGCGTGGGACCATCCCCTTAGGATTCAGTATATTTGATAGTTGAAATACCTTGTACGTGAGGTGACGAGTGCGTACTTGAGCTAATTGTTGAAAATTCGGTTTTCTTTAAGTAATTTTAATTGTGTTCTTTTTCCTGTTTTCATTTTACATGCAATTTAAACCTGTTGTTAGCTTAGAAAGAGCATGTCTAATTGACTTAACTATTTATTTGCTTAAACGTCCTTAATTGCATTATGTGAAGCATGTTAGGCTAGAATTAATTGTTTACTTGGTACGAAATTAACGTTAAATTGAGTATTCTTGTGTTGCTTCTGTATGTTTTTAATTTGGGACTATCGGACGGCATCCCAAGAGATCCCTAGTATGTATTTATGATCTGGATTGAGGTGCGGGATACCAAGAGATCCCTGACACGTATATTGAGTGTTGGCATCCAATTTTGTCCCTCCTTTCTTCCAAACTATTTCTTTAAGCTTCTAATATTACTAATAATTTAAGAATTTTTATTTTACAGTTGTTATCCCAAAATAGACCTAATTAGGATAACTATCCCTATTATTATTATTGTTATTGTTGTTATTGTCTTCGTTGTTGTTGTTGTTATTATTATTATTATTATTATTAATTTTATTTAATATCATTCTTATCGGCTTTTGCGAAAAGCGTATCAATTTCTTTCATATAATCACATAGTAGTATTTATTTCAATTTTATACTTTACAATATTTATTCTTTATTTCACAATTAATGTAGTAGTTATTTTAACAAATTAGATGCTAGAAAATCTTATATTTTGATAAGTCGCCTCGAATTAATTAATTAATATTAATATATGCTAATGTGTTAATTAAGAGATTTAATAAGAATTAGACGCCTAAAGAAAGATTTGAAGAAGGAAGTGGGTTGTCCAATATCTAGTCACCTAAAATTCAATACAATCTCTAGCCCTAAGAGTAGGCCCAGTTCGGCCAAGCTTATGCCCCAAACCCGCCTGAAGCTCAGCCCAATCGGCCCAACACCCCTTCAAATATTTTATTCCTTAATTTCTAACCTAGTAAGAAAACACAGCAGCGCCTCTGTCCACCTTCCTTTGTCACCTTCTTCATTTTTAGAAACCTCCAAGCCTTGACACCTTTTAATCAAATGATGTTGCATCATTTTTGTGCAAATACATCTCTTTCTTTGCTCTTCTGCATTTGTGCTCGATAACCTGCAAATCTTTAATGTCTCAGTCAAAAATCTCACCAATTCGGGCAAGAACAGAGGAAATCACGTGAATCCGTCCAAACCTCCAACGTTCGGATTCAAACGGATATGTTAACCGAAATTTAAAATTTGAATTTGAAAAATCCCTCTCAAGAACCCTAACTTCTATCTATAAATACCGGCTCTGAAACTCATTTAAGGGGAGCCCTAGAGCCGCCCACTTTTACCCCAAAGTCGAGAGTTTTCAGCCACCTCTATTAATGCATTTCCTTTTCCTCTAATTAAAAAACAAAGTTCTCTAGCTCTCTTTGTATTTTTAGCCATTACAATGGTTTATTTGCTTATTCTGGCGACTACCGATCGTCTAAGGTAGAGAGTTCGAAGTCGGAGTTCAATAGTGCATCTAAGACCCCGCCTCGGTTCGCTGCCCGCAAAAAGGTCCGTAACTTTCAATCATTCTTTTCCCTTGTTACCGTTTTAGGTTCATAATAAATGTTGGTTTGAAGACATGCAATTATTTACTGCATAGAAATCGCGACATAGGTGTCGTTTATGTAATAATCTTGTGTATTGAAGCTCATTTGTGCTATACTTGTGTTATTTAAACAAGAATGATATATTTGGATCAATATGTGATGTTTCAGTTATTAGATAATTTATTAAGCAATTAGGATTAACCACAGCTTTCCTACTTTAATATTATGCAATAGAAGTATTTTGTCTTAATGTCGATTAACAAGTGAAGTTGCATTCTGTCTTTTGGGCATACTATAAGTTGCCTTCTTAACTAAAATCGAGATTAAAGTTCAATAGGAGTTTGTA
This sequence comes from Nicotiana tabacum, assembly GCF_000715075.1. Taxonomy (NCBI): domain Eukaryota; kingdom Viridiplantae; phylum Streptophyta; class Magnoliopsida; order Solanales; family Solanaceae; genus Nicotiana; species Nicotiana tabacum. Next base: position 176,660,726 of record NC_134082.1, on the reverse strand, counting down.
TTAAAACTTACTTTTCTTTAAACAATGTTTAACGTAGGAACATTTTTCCCTTTAGCTTGTTCCTTTAAGAATGATATTTGAGCTATTGATTTATTCAAGTCAAAACTGACTCTTAAACCTATTACCCCTTACCCCTTTGAAATGTTTTAATGAACATAATGTTTCTTTAAAAGTTAGTTTCATCTTTTCGAAGTTTCAATATTTTCCTTCAAAATTATTTCGTGTCATATGTTGGTCTACTTTGAACCAAATTCTAGGCTCAAAATGATTTTCAATTTTTGAGTCTTTTAAAATAAAGAATTAGTCAGTGTCGCCTTATTATGTTGTCCCTAATTTAATTTAGTTAATCATTCTCCCTTCCAATAATTTTTCTAAGCAACAGAGTTTTCAATTAATTAACCTAAGTTTGGCCGGTTAACTGTAATTAGCGGATCATATAGAATGCTTTTACAACCTTCCCTATAGGATTAATTAGAACCTTTACCCATAATCTTAAGTTAAGCATGCCTTAAAATAGAGTTAACTTTAAGCATTACTTAGCTAAAATTGGTGTCCTAATTTACCATTAAAATAATTAGGTGACGATTCTCTTTAATTAATTAAATCTCAGAAGTACCAATATGTTATACTCTAATTTGACCCGTTTTAAAATGGGGTATAACAGCTTGGCGACTCTGCTGGGGCCTTATTATGTTGGATTAAAATTAATTTGATCCGATAATTAATTAAATTAATAATAAAATTTAATTTGTGTGTTTTTTATTGTTATGATACATTTTTATATACTTTATATGTTCATACATTTTACATTCTTATCTTCTCGAATTAATAATAATAATAATAACCACCAAATGTTCCGCGCTTAGTGCTCTTTAATGATTCTAGAGCGCCGTTTAAGTATTTATTTAGGTTCAGATTTCTCCTAGGTCCACTCCAATTCTTAGAATATAATTAAGATGTCCTTTTATTTTTATAAGGTTTGCCCGTAAATCCTTTAACAAGCTTGGTTCGTCATGAAATTTCTCGATATTCGTGCCTTAAAGCATTAAGAATTTTTTAAACAACAATGAACATTTCACTCCCTATAGCAAGATATCATTCTGATAACTAGGAATTTTGACATGTTTTATGCTCCTTCCTACTTAAGCTTTGATTATAAATTCTTACAAAGTAGTCCCAAAAGGCTCATAAGTTGTCTTGATTGCAGGCTTGATCGACAAAGTGACGAAATGTCAAAGATCGGCTCAAAGGAGTGAAACCTGCTCAAGTACCAAAGAAAAGGCAAACTCAGGACAAAAAGGCCTAGTGCGGTCGCACTACACTTTGTGCAGTCCGCACTAGGGGATTCAGAGAAGTAGCAAATTAAGCTTCAAGGCAGTGCTGGCTGCATCCGATCTTGCGCACTCCGCACTGAAGGCTTCGCGACCGCACTACTATTTTGTGCAGTCCGCGGAGGAGAAGATTAGAGAGATGTCCAGTGCCAACATCAAACCCATGTGGTACGCGGTCATGTTTGTGCGGACTGCGCTAGTTGCCTCCGCGGCCGTGGTTCGCGGAGCCTGAGTTTAGAGAGCCAAGACCTAGTGCGGCCGCAGTCCATTTTGTGCGGTCCTGAGTTTAGAGAATGAAGTTGTGCTCGTGAGAAGCTGTGTAGCCATTTTTGGCATCTTAACTTAGATTTAACAATAGATTCTCTGTAAATACATTAGCTTTTAATTAATTTCTTCATCTATTTTTTTATTTTCTTCTTCAAGCAGGAGTAGCTAAACCCATTAGCTAGTGTTGTTAGATTCAGGTGTTTGTTATTTGGGTCAATTTTATGGTTTAATCTATGAATTGGTGGTTGCAAACTGGTTTTTGCTAAGTTGACTTGGGCTCTTCTTGAGAAAGAGAGCCTAAGTCTCCAAAATTGACCCAACAAGGAATTGGGATGGACTCGAGAGAGTAATTACCCAACTTGAACCCTAGTTGCTTGAGCTAATTTGCCTACCCATTTGGTCTCGAGAAAGTCAATTGGGCAAAATCACTCTCTCTACCAAGAGGTGTGAGTGGATAAAATTGTGCAACAGTTATAGCATATTTCCCCAATCATGTCAATCGAACCTTAGAAGTATTTACTCGTCAATTAGCCACCTAGGTGAAAGTACTAGCCTTTCTACCTAGGTGTAACTCTAGCAATTTTCTCATTAGCATAATTTAGTTCTAATTAGTAGTTGATAATATTAGTTTGTTAAAGAAAAATCAAAAGATGTTTGGAAGTGACATTTGGAGCAATTACACGACTCTAGTCTAGATAGATACTCGACTCCATTCCTATCTCCCTATGAAAACCGATCCCGACCCTCATATCGGGTAAAAGCTATTGCGACCCTCTCTTCCTACTTTTAAGTAGTGTGGAGTAGGTAGCGATCACATTCCTACTTCTTTTAAAAAAACTATTCTACCTATTTTAACCTTCGTGCCAATTCTCATTTACAAATTCGTAGATGTCCAAACTTGCACAATCTACCAAGAAATAGAAGGCCACTATTTGGTCAATTTGCATCGTCAAATTATTTCCAATATTTTTACCTATTCAATTCAAGTGTCTACATCGTCTTATTTCGGGTCATCGAGATTAATCTTCACGCACCCGTTAATTCTAAGTTTTGGCACATGAGTCGAGGTACTATCCCACAAGTCTCAAAACGGTTGATACCGTATTTCAGGCCTCAACAACTTTACCATTTACCAAAACTAAAAATTATAGATTTTAGATTCTTTTCATCGACTACCATATCCTTATCAATTATTTTGATCCCGAGCTTGTCTATATTCAAATAACAACAAATTATTTTCTAAATATCAAAATCACACATCTTTGGCCTCTCTTAAACATTGTAATATTACAAGACCCGATCTCGTCGGTTTCTTAGGCATGCATTCTCAAATATTCTATCCTTAGCCTTTAATATTTATCTACTCCATAGTGACTATATATACCTTTTTTCAAAGAGGTTGACTTGAGTTGAACATCAAAGCAACACAAGTTCAAGGACAATATGGCCAACCAAATCACAATGATTGACCTAGATGCGGATAAGTTTGAGTACAAGAAATCCAAATCATACCAAGATAAGATTGCTAAGCTTGAAGCAAAAGTAGCAAATGGAGCAAGAAATTTATAGCGTCAAGGAAGTGATAGCCGATCTTAAGAACTCGTCCAACGCAAAAGGCTAACTCTCCATTTCGTACAACTGCATCTCCTACTTATGAGTGTAACGCCAGTTTTTTCAAATCTGCACTCTTGCTTGCTAGAAGGGCATTCTAAGCTGCCAACAATGGGTATGAAGAAGAAGCATGATTAAAAAGGACTCTATCACAGAATTTGAAAGATTATCATTCCCTACCCACTTTTCCTTACGCATGCAGTAAGGCTCAGTCTCATTATGGAATAAAAAATTGGGGCACATTTTTAGCACGCAGGATGAGTATGCTCGAAAGGGACATCATCCCCTGGTGTAATAATCAAAGCTTCCTAAAGATTGAGGCAATTTTTGAAAAACTTCTGGAGTCATGCAAGGAAAAAACTTGTGCTAGAGCTAAAACTTTGATGTTCGACATGAGTCAACCTTTTACAAAATTTCAAGTCAATTCGCTTCCATGTCAACAAGTCTCGAGCGCTGAAGCCCTCTAGATAACTATTCATTCTCGTCCATCCATTTTGCAACATAGACCATCGTTTCTAGTTTAGGGCTCCTACTTAAGCATAACATGAATTAATCTATATAATCATATACTCTATTATTTTTATGCATTTATTTCATTATGACGATACGCTAACACTTTTTTTGCATAGTTTTATTTTTTTCCTTTAAAGGTTGCCTAGCATTGAACACTTTTTTGGCTGCGAATTTACATAAAGGACAGGCTATATGGCAGACTATTTTGAAGAATTCAGTACCAGTATAGGACTATTGCAATCAAAGAATGATGGCACTAAGGCGAATGTGGTGCAAAGGAAAGTGTTGGTCAATTTAGGAAGCACTTTCAACCTTCTTCCAAATACAACCTCCAGCTCCAGCTCCACCCAAAATATTTGCTTAGCCATATCTCCTTACCCAATTCCTACTTATACAATCTCTCCACAAATGCCAATAACCTGCAATCCCAATCAAGTCATGATGATTCCTAATACCCAACTTCCTATAACCACAACTCCATTTAAGGAGGACAAGCAAAACCAACTAGCTGTATGCTCATATAAGAGACCTGAAAAAGAAACCAAGCAAATTTGCCGCGAAAATTTGGAAAAAGAACTATATGATTTGAAGAAAGTCATTGAGAAGAATTGCAGTCGAGAAATTATATCAAAGTCTACGATATGAAGACTTGTGCTTGCAGCCAGATATTGAACTGCCACTAGGGTATCAACTACCAAAGTTCAATACTTTCAGTGGGAAAGGAAATCCCATCGCTCATTTAAAGGACTATTGTAGCAGGTTACTTGGTATTTGGCACAATGAGTCCATTCGAATGAAGTTATTTATCCAAAGCTTATCAGGACCTGCACTTATTTGGTACACAAAACAAGATTTTAGCAAATGGCACACGTGCGATGATATGGCTCACGATTTTGTAAAGCAATATGAGTTCAACCTTGGAGTCGATCCAGACATGCATAGCTTATACAAAATCGATAAAATGCCACATGAATCTTTTCATGATTATGCAATCCGGTGGAGAGTTGAAGCTTCGAATTTGAACCTTTCGCTATCCGAGAAAGAGTTGGTCTCAACTTTACAAAATGGCATAAATTATGAAAAGCTGGCTACTGCGAACGTGCATAATTTCTCATACCTAATTAGAGTCGGGGACTTCCTAGAAAGCGGCATCAAAGAAGGAAAGGTTAGCATGCAAACTATCAATCATGCTTTACAATCAAAGAAGGAAAATGCCTCAGTTGCCATGACTATACAATGCCATCATGATCATCAGCTCTTGAAAAACCATGCCATATCTGATGCCTGTAACATGCATATCCAGCCTCCTCGCCAACAAAGCATTCAACATCAACCACAAGTCGCTTCTCACTAATCAAAAAAAATAAGCCCCGCGACTTCACGCCTTTGACTGAATCAATCTCTAGTATATTCCCTCGATTGAATGCCTCAGGAATTATGCAACCAAGAAAACGAAGGAGTTTTGACCCTTCGCATCCACTATTCGACCCGTCAAAGTATTGTGCTTATCATTCAAACACTCAAGGTCATGATACAGAAGAATGCCTAGCATTAAAACATAAGATTCAAAATTTAATTGATGCTAACAAATTGCAAGTGCACCTACCAGTTGGAACAAATATCTCAAATGCAAATAGCGGCAGCACAAGCAATATACCGAGCATGGTTGGGCATTCGAAGAAGAAACGTCGTTTGGACTAGTTCACCTTGCATTGCTGGCATTATCATTTTGCAATCATCATATAAGTGACTATTTTTGTAATCATGCCTTGCTTTTGTAAACAAACTATGTTACGTCCTGATTCCTATTTAAGAGGGGATACGTAGGGCGAGTTCGGTCTCATCATAATAAAAATTCTATTTACCCCAAAAGCCAAAATCGGGGCAGATTTTGCAGAAGGATCCTCATCATTCAACAAAGCAGAAATGAAATCTCGAGCTACATTATTTGTTACAAGGACAACAGTAAATTCCAGAATGCCATGGCAACAAGTTGCAGATTCAAAGCCAAACTTTGATATTCAATGCAAGGCACCACTTTCTTTTATACTAATGAATTTTCTTTGAGTAATGCAGGGGCATATTTTAGCTATTCTTGAACAATATTATACACTATCGCAAAGCTCAGCATCAAATTAGAAGTTTCAAGATTCATGCAAAGTAAAAGATAAACCCAAGCCAGCGCAAATCAAACTTTGAAACTTATAATTTTTCTTTGAGTGCAGGAATTTATTAATAGCAAAACTTCAGTATGAAGATCCAGCGATTTTTAGCATTGCAACAGGAATATTCCCTACTACAAAGGAATTTCATCAAGCTTTCTACATCGCACCATTTGCTATTACAAAATCATTGCACCAAGCTCTCTGTATTACACCATCAATATATGTTACTTCGAAAGAACCATGCCATGCTCTTCGCACTGCACCAATCTGGTAATTTTAAATCAAGCATCACATTTAGGCTTGTCCGCCTTTAATAGGATATTTAGGCTCGACCGCCTTTAATAGGATGTTTAGGCACATTTTGCCTTTAATTGAAATTTAGGCTTATCCACCTTCAAATTGATATTTAGGCTCGTCCGACTTTAATAGGACATTTTAGGCACATTTTCCTTTAATTAAATATTTAGGCTCATCCGCCTTCAATAGGATATATCGGGCGTATCCGCCCTCAAATAGGATATATCGGGACTATCCGCCCTCAAATAGGATATATCGGGTCCATCCGCCCTCAAATAGGATATATCAGGTCTATTCGCCCTCAAATAGGATATATCGGGTCTATCCGCCCTCAAATAGAATATATCAGGTCCATCCGCCCTCAAATAGGATATATTGGGTGTCACGACCCCAAATACCGATCGTGATGGCGCCTATCACAATACTAAGCAAGACAACCAATCAACTAACCACAACCCATTTTCCTTTAGTAATAAACCATTTTCTAACACAAGTTTTAAATGCTGAAGTCATTATAAGCGTTAAAATAACAGAAATATGTGGAAGGTCAAAATAACAATAACTACACAGCCCCAACAATCTGGTGTCACAAGTCTAGAGCCTCTAATACAAGTCTGAATACCTAATACATCAATAGTCTAGGAAATGCGGAAAGATAATAAGATAAGAGGGAGAGAATAGGGCTGCGGACGCCATGCAGCTACCTCGAAGTCTCCGTCAAATACTGAAACAGCTGAAAGCCCTCACTCGGCAACTCGAGCACCTGGATCTGCACACAAGGTGCAGGGAGTAACATGAGTACGCCAACTCAGTAAGTAACTAGAGTAAATAAGGGCTGAAAGCAGTGACGAGCAGTTCAAAAATACGTAACTGGATAATCAACAGAATATTAGGTCATCTTTACAGTTTAAAATCATTTTTCGTTATAAAATCACATTTCCGGTTTAAACATTTGGAATCAAATACTTAGCGGTAAATCAAACAGAGGATTATTTAAAAGAAGAGTGAAATTAGTGAAAACATCATAACAAGGCCGCTCGGGCAAGGAATCACTCAGAATATGGCCCCTCGGGCAGTCTCTCAGTCACTTGTGACTCGACTCTCCTCACACAGTACTCACTCTCAGCACTCGGCTCATTAGTATCTCATAATAATAGAAATCATAGTACCCGCTGCGGCGTGCAGCCCGATCCATATATAATAGTCGACTATGCTCACTGGGGGTGTACAAACTCCGGAGGGGCTCCTACAGCCCAAACGTCATATTGCTGCGGCGTGCAGCCCGATCCAATATATATATCGCTGCGGCGTGTAGCGCGATCCATAATATATCCATATAATATCCTTACCATTAGGTTCTCAACCTCTCTCAGTCATTAACCTCACAGCTTCTCGGGCACATCAATAGAAATTAGGGATCTCAACCCAAACAGTCCTCACAATTAGGAGTAAAGTGATAAAACCAGTTTTAACATTTAAACAGGTAAAACATGACTGAGGATATGCTTTTAGCAAGTAAAGTGAGGAAAAACAGTCAAAATGCCCCTAAGGGTTTCTATAGATCGGCATAAGGCCCCAAACATGGCATACAACCCATAATACAGTATAAATGACTGAAATAAAGGATAATATAAGATTTCCAAATCAAATACGCGGCTTAATAGTCGCTACGGGACGGACCAAGTCACAATCCCTATTGGTGCACGCCCACACGCTCGTCACCTAGCATGTGCGTCACCGCATTTATCAAAAATAAGTCAAATACCGAGGTTTTATACTCTAAGTTCCAGATTTACCATGGTTACTTACCTCAAACCGATGAAAATACTACTCTGCTATACCTTTGCCCATTGAATCGGCCTCCACGCACGTCGAATCTAACCAAAATCAGGACGAGGATGTTAAAATATTGCAAGGGAACGAAGCCGAAGCGAAAGAAGTCGAAAAATACCAAAAATCCCGAAATTACCAAAACCCGACCACCGGGCCCACATCTTGAAATTTAGAAATTTTTACATCAATAGATTCCTCGTCTTCCTACGAGTTCATACATATCAAGAACACTAAAACTGGAGTCCAAATGACCCCTCAAATCCTCAATTTAATACCTCTTAAACTCAAGACCTAATCCTCCATTCTTAGCCCTTTAATTTCTGCCTTAATCCATGAAATACTACCATAGAAATGTGTTTTAGGTCCAAAAATCCTTACCTTACGAAGTTCCCTTGAAATCCCTCTTCCAAATTGCCAAAAAGCTCCAAGCCGATGTCCAAAAATGCTGAAATAACTAAATTTCGCGAAATGGAATAACTTATATGTTCTGCCCAGATATTTTCGCATCTGCGACTCTCCAACCGCTTCTGCGGTACCGCATTTGCGGTCATGCCTCCGCTTCTGCGGAAATCACTTAAAGTCTAAAAATTGCATCTGTGATAGTCCATCCGCACCTACGACTCCGCAGGTGCGGTCCCACACCGCATCTGCGGTTCCTGAAAAATCTCAACACTCTGCTTCTGCGGTTCATCTTCCGCACGTGCGGCGCCGCACCTACGGTCCCCAAACCGCAGGTGCTAAAATACCAGAAGCAGCAATATCAGCTGTTGCAACAAAATTCCAACCTCTCTGTTAACCGTCCGAAATCACCCTGAGGCCCCCGGGAACTCAACCAAAAGCACAAACATAACCCAATACCTTATACAAACTTGTTCCAATCACCAAAACACTTCAAACAATATCAATTCAACTAAAACACCTCGGATTCAAGCCTAAGTTTCCAAAATCTTTCGAATTCCACTTTTGATAAAAAAAACCAACCAAACCGCGTCCGAACGACCTAAAAATTTGCACACACAACCCAAATGACACCGACGGAGCTACTGCAACTCTCAGAATTTCATTCCGAACCCTATATCAAAATCTCGCCTATCAACCGGAAATCGTCAAAATATCAACTTCGCCAATTCAATCCTAAAACTACTCCAAACCCCATTCCGATCACACTCCTTAGTCTTAAATCACCTCCTAAAGCTAACCGAATCATCGAAACTCACATCCGAGCCCTCTAACACACAAGTCAACATCCGGTTGACTTTTCCAACTCAAACTTTCTTAAAAGAGATTAAGTGTCTCAAACCTTACCAAAATCATTCCAGACTCGATCCGACCAACCCGATACCATAAAACACGAATAACGAAGCATCAAAAAAAGAAATGGGGGAAACGGAGCGGTAACTCATGAGACGACTGGCCGGGTCGTCACATCCTCCTAAACTTAAACAAACGTTCGTCCGCGAACGAATCAAGAAACATACCTGAAGCCTCAAACATGTGAGGATATCTGCTCCGCATCTCCCGCCCGGTTTCCCAGGTAGCCTCCTCCACGGGCTGACCTCTCCATTGTACTTTCACTGAAGCTATATCCTTTGACCTCAACTTTCGAACCTAACGACCCAAAATTGCTACTGGCTCTACATCATAAGTCAAATCATCATCCAGCTGAACCGTGCTGAAATTTAGAACATGAGACGGGTCCCCAATATACTTCTGGAGCATAGAAACATGAAATACTGGATGCACACTTGACAAGCTCGGTGGCAAACCAAGCTCGTAAGCCACCTCCCCAATCCTCTGAAGCACCTCAAAAGGCCCAATGACCCACAGACTCAATTTCCCTTTCTTTCCAAATCTCATAACACCCTTCATGAGCGAAACCTTCAACGGAACTTTCTCGCCAACTATGTAGGAAATATCTCGAACCTTCCTGTCAGCATAACTCTTTTGCCTCTACTACGTTGTACGAAGCCTCTCCTGAATCACCTTCACCTTCTCCAAAGCATCTTGCACCAAATCAGTCCCCAATAGCCTAGCCTCACCGGGCTCAAACCAACCAACTGGAGATCTACACTGCCTCCCATACAAAGCCTCATATGGAGACATCTGAATACTCAACTAGTAGTTGTTGTTATAAGAAAACTCTGCAAGCAGTAGAAAATCATCCCATGATCCTCCGAAATCAATGACACAAGCACGCAACATGTCCTCCAATATTTGAATAGTGCGCTCGGACTGCCCGTCCATCTAAGGATGAAAAGTTGTGCTCAACTCCACCTGAGCACCCAACTCCCTCTGCACAGCCCTCTAAAACTGCGAAGTAAACTGAGTACCTCTATCTGAAATGATGGATACTAGAACACCATGCAAACAAACAATCTCTCGGATATAGATCCCTGCCAACCGCTCTGAAGAATAGGTAGTACATACAGGAATGAAGTGCAGGGACTTGGTCTGCCGATCCACAATCACCCAAATAGCATCGAACTTCTTCAAGGTCCTTGGAAGTCTAATAACAAAGTCCATAATGATCCTTTCCCACTTCCACTCAGGAATATCCATCTGCTGAAGCAAACCACCTGATCTCTAATGCTCATATTTCACTTGCTGACAATTGAGACACTGAGCTACAAATCTCACAATATCTTTCTTCATTCTTCTCCACCAATAGTGTTGCCTAAAATCTTGATACATCTTCGCGGCACCCGAATGAATGGAAAACCGCAAGCTATGGGCCTCTTCCAGAATCAACTCCTAAAGCCCATCCATATTGGGCACGCAAATCTGGCTCTGCATCCTCAACTCCCCATCATCACCAATGGTCACATCTCTGGCATCATCATGCTGAACTCTGTCCCTAAGGACAAGCAAATGCAGATCATCATACTAGCGCTCTCTGATGCGATCATATAAGGAAGACCGAGAAACCACAAAAGCCAATACCCGACTGGGCTCCGAAACATCTAACCTCACGAACCGATTGGCCAAGGCCTGAACATCAACTGCAAGAGGTCTCTCCCCAACTGGAATATATGCCAAACTCCCCATACTCACCGCCTTTCGGCTTAAAGCATCGGTCACCATGTTGGCCTTTCCCGGATGGTACAATATAGTGATATTATAATCCTTAAGAAACTCCAACCATCTATGCTGTCTCAAATTAAGATCCTTTTGCTTGAAAAAATGCTGAAGACTGCGATGATTAATGAAGACCTCACAAGATACACCATACAAGTAATGCCTTCAAATCTTCAAAGCGTGAACTATGGCAGCCAACTCCAAATCATGAACGTGGTAGTTCTTCTCATGGGGCTTCAACTGACGAGAAGCATAAGCAATAACTCTACCCTCCTGCATCAACACACAACCAATCCCAACTCTCAAAGCATCACAATACACGGTATATGAACCTGAAGCTGATGGGAAGACCAACAATGGAGCTGTGGCCAAATCTATCTTGAGCTTTCGAAAGCTCTCCTCACACTCGTTCGACCATACAAATGAAGCACCCTTCTTAGTCAACCTGGTCAAGGGCGATGAGATAGATGAAAATCCCTAAACAAACCGATGATAATAGCCTGCCGAACCAAGAAAGCTGCGAATCTCTGTAGCTGAGGATGGTCTGGGACAACTCTGAACCGCCTCTATCTTCTTCGGATCAACTTGAATACCCTCACTGGACACCACGTGCCCCAAGAAAGCCACTGAATTGAGCCAAAACTCACACTTGGAGAACTTTGCATAAAGCTTCTCCTCCTTCAATATCTGCAACACAACTCTCAAATGCACCACGTGCTCCTCCTGACTACGTGAATACACCAGAATATCATCAATGAAGACTATGACAAACGAATCGAGATAAGGCTGGAACACGTTGTTTATCAAATGCATGAACGCTACTGGGGCATTGGTCACCCAAAAAAACATCACCAAGAACTCATAATGACCATATCAGGTCCTGGAAGCTATCTTAAGAATATCTGAATCTCTGATCTTCAACTGGTGATAGCCTGAACGGAGATCAATCTTGGAGAACACTCTAGCTCCCTAAAGCTGGTCGAATAAATCATCAATACAAGGCAAAGGATACTTATTCTTAATTGTTACCTTGTTGAATTGCCTATAATCAATGCACATCCTCATTGTGCCATCCTTTTTCTTCACAAATAGAACCGGCGTACCCCAAGGTGACACACTAGGCCGAATAAACCCCTTATCAAGGAGTTCCTGAAGTTGCTCCTTTAAATCCTTCAACTCCGCTAGTGCCATACGATACGACAAAATAGAAATGAGATGAGTGCCCGGTACCAGATCAATACCGAAATCAATATCCTTGTCCGATGGCATGCCCAACAGGTCTGTAGGAAACACATCTGGAAAATCCCTTACAACTGGGACAGAATCAACACTGGGAGTCTCAGCTCCAACATCCCTCATGAAGGCTAGATACGAAAGGCATCCCTTCCCAACCATACGCTGGGCCTTCAAGAATGAGATCACTCTGCTGGGAACATAATCGGTCAAGCCTCACCACTCAATCTGTGGCACAGCTGGTATAGCCAATGTGGCTGTCTTAGCATGACAGTCCAGAATAGTACGACACAGAGATAGCCAATCCATGCGCAAAATGATATAGAAATCCACCATACATAATAGTAAAAGATCCATCGGGTCTCTAGACCCCCAATAGTCACCACACACGACCGATATACATGGTCTACAACAACAGTATCACCCACCAGAGTAGATACATGAACATGTGAAATAAGAGACTCACGGGGCATATCCAAATAACGGGCAAAGTATGATGACACATAAGAAAAGGCTGAACCGTGATCAAATAATATAGAGGCATCTCTGTGGCAAGCTGAAACAATACCTGAGATCACGACATTTGAAGCAGCATCATTTGGTCTACCTGGGGGCATAGAAACGAGCCTGACTACCTCCTGATCAACCTCCCCCTCTGGGGCGACCCCTAGCTGCCTGACCTCCACCCCTAGCTGGCTGGGTGGGTGGTGAAGTAACTGGAGCAGAAGTTGAGGGCTGACCCCTCTGCTGAGACTGACTATCATAAAGGCAAGGGCACTACCTCCTCATATGTCCAAACTCTCCATACTCATAACAACTCCCCGGTGCTGGAGATGGGGATTGAAGGGAACCCTTAGCATCGGAATGATCAGTAGAAGGACCTGGCATGGAAGAATCCTGAACTGATAGAGCACGAGATGAGCTCTGAACTGGAAGGGTACTAAGTGATGAGTGGCCCTGATGAGAACTATGAAAGCCATGACCTGATGATGCTCCACGGTAACCTGGGCGAGCTGAATGAGCCTGCCTGAATGAACGACCTCTGCCCTGCTAGAACTGACCCCTCGAAGGGGCACTACTAAAGCTACCAGATCCCCGAGGCCTCTTGGCCTCTCTCTCCTCTCGCTCTTGCCGAATAACCGTCTCAATCTCACGGGCGATATCAACAACCTCCTCGAAGGTAGCACATGTCACCCTCTCCCTAGTCATGAGAACCCGAAGCTGGTACGTGAGGCCATCAACAAACCTCCTGATCCTCTCTCAGTCTGTAGGAACCATCCAAACCGAATGACGGGCTAACTTAGAGAACCACATCTCATACTGCGTCACTGTCATCTCCCCCTGACACAGTTGCTCAAACTGCCTACGTAGCTCCTCTCAGCGCGACTGTGGTACATACTTCTCTAGGAATAGAATGGAGAACTGCTGCCAAGTAAGGGGTGCTGCACCAACAGGCCTACGCCTCTCACCAAGTGAAGGCAGCCCCAGAAAACTGAAAGGTAGTAAATGCCACACTACTAGTCTCAAGAATCCCTGCTGTACGAAGCATCCGCTGGCACTTAACCAAGAAACCCTAGGCATCCTCACCCCCTGCAGCACTAAATGTCAGAGACTGGAATCTACTAAACCTCTCAAGTTGACGTTGCTCGTCATCCGGCATAACTGGTACCGCAAACTCCTGAGCTGGTGCAACCGGCTGGGCTGGAGGTGCCCCCGGTGTCTGGAGTCCCTACACAACCTGCTCAGGTGTGCGAGCAATGGGAGTCTGGGTGCCTCCCCCAGCCTGAGAAGTAGCTGCGATCGTATTAACTGAAGCTGCCTGAGCCAAACCGGTACACACTGATAAGATCTGAGCTAAAGCCTCGTAAAGGCCTGGAATCACAATAGGCACAACTGGTTCCTGGGCTGGTGCTGTTGTACCGTCCACAATTGGGACCTGATCCGGAACTAGGGCAGTTGGTGGATCTACCGGTGCTACTCTAGTTGCTCTACCCCTGCTACGGCGTCGACCGCGACCTTGGCCTCTAGCGGCCCCAGCTGGTGGTACTGGCGGTCGTCCGCCCTACCCAGTAGCACGTATCCTCACCATCTATGAGAGAATAGAATAACTGACATTTAGTACTCGGATCAACAAGTTCGCATGACAGGATTTTCAAGAATATGAAGTTTTTCCTAAAGGTTCTGTAGCCACTCGAGGATAAATACAGACGTCTCCATACCGATCCGTGAGACTATACTAAACCTACTCATGACTCGTGAGACTTATGTAACCTAGGCTCTAATACCAACTTGTCACGACCCAAACCCGAACCTGGTCGTGATGACGCCTCTCATGAAGACAAGGCCAGCCAACTAAACCCCATTCACTTGTTAAAGCAGCTAAACAACATGAAAGCAGTCTAAAACATTATTTATTGATAATAAGTAGCGGAAATACAACCCAACACAACCCTAACCAGGGTATCACAAGTCACGAGTATCTATGAGCTATAATAGAAGTTTGCTAAAGTCATAAACTACTACAAATGTTTGAAAAGGAACAAAAGTGCTAGAGGAGTAGAGACACGGGGCTGCGGACGTCAACAACTACATCGTAATCTCATAAAGGCCCGCCTGGAACTGGAGGAAATCAGCACTCCAGAGTGGAACTAGCAACGCCTGAATTTGCATACAGGGGTGCAGGGAGTAAAGTGAGTACTCCAACTCAGTGAGTAACAAAGGTAAATAATGACTGAAAGTAAGAAAACGCGTAAGGCACAAGGCATTCTATAATGAAGTAGTAAAAATCATTCAAAAATAGTAAACCAGTGAAAAGTCAAGTAAAATCCTCTTTCAACAAGTAATTGACAGGTAACTAAGATAAAGCAAACAAATAGAAGTTCGCCCCTCGGGCACAGTATCAGCAAAATCCACCCCTCGGGCAACATCTCAGAACAGTACCAGCCCCTCGGGCTCAATCTCATATTACAATGGGTACCCGCGCTCACTGGGGGTGTACAGACTCCTGGAGGGGCCCCTTACGGCCCAAGCGCAATAACAAGCCATCTCATGGCATCAAATCTAGGCCCTTGTCCTCATATCAATCAAGCCACCTCGTGAAGTATATATCTCTCAGGCCCTCGGCCTCAAATCCGTATCAGTGTTTCCTCACAACTAGGCCCTAGGCCCTCGACCTTACTCAGTTGAAAATACTCACAAGCCCCTCGGGCAATAGTAAAACAGTGTTTCTCAGTCCAAACATCATTTAAAATATCATTTAATTCTTAAAAACTGAGTAAACATGGCTGAGTAGTAAAATAGTGGAAATTAACATGACTGAGTTCAAGTAATAAGTCAAAATAGTGAGGAAATAGTAATGAAAATCCCCGAAGGATTCAAATAGTTGGCACGAAGCCCAAATATGACATTCAGCCCAAATAATGGTGATAGCAAATAGTTTACAGTCAAATACGCGGTAAGATCATCAACCGGGACGGACCAAGACATAATCCCCAATAGTGCACGACCCCACGCCCGTCATCGAGCGTGTGTCTCACCTCAATAAACCCTCAGAACATCATTTACAACTATTACTCACCTCGAACCGGCTAAATCTCTAGCTCGCGACACCTTTGCCCCTCAAATCGGCCTCCACGCGTGTCGAATCTATCCAAAATCAGAACGAGGATGTCAAAATATGCTAAGGGAACAAAACCCAAGCGAAAACAATCAATAAAGGGCACAAATCCAGAAATTAGCAAAACCCGAACCCCGGGCCCACTTCTCGAAATTCAGAAATTTTCACATCAATAGATTCCTTATCTCTCCATGAGTTCATACATATCAAAAGTTCTCAAATCTGACCCCAAATGGTCCCCAAATCCACAATTAAAGACCTACATTCTCAAGCCCTTGTTTCCCCAATTTTAACCTTTGATTTCCATAATTTCTAGCCCTAATCCATGAAATAATAGTATAGGAATGAGTTTTAGGTCCAAATTCCTTACCTCAAAGAAGTTCTTTTGAAATCCCTCTCTCAAATCGGCCAAAAAGCTCTCAAGCCGAAGTAAAAAATGGTAAAATATCGCAAAATTTGCGAATGACCCTTTACTTCCTGCCCAGTTAATCTGCATCTGCGACACCATCGCCGCTTCTGCAGTACCACATTTGCGGTCAAACCTCCGCTTTTGCAAAAATTCATTAATCCAGCATAAACCACATATCGCCGCATCTGCGGCTCCGCAGGTGCGGCCCTCATACCGCATCTGCGGTTCCAGACATCCCTCAGCCTTTCCGCTTCTGTGGCACACTCAATGCACCTACCACACCGCATCTGTGGTGCCCAAACCTCAGGTGCGAAAACACCAGAAGCAGCAAACTTCAGTAGCTACAGTAACTTTCCAACTTCTTCGTTAACCACCCGAAATCATCCCAAGGCCCTCGGGACCTCAACCAAAAGCATAAACATAACCCAATACCTTATTAAAACTTGTTCCGATCATCAAAACGCCTCAAACAACATCAAATCTACCAAATCACATCGGATTCAAGCCTAAGTTTCTAAAATTCTTCCGAAATACGCTTTCGATCAAAAACCCAACCAAACCACGTCCGAATGACCTGAAATTTCACACACACATCCCAAATGACACGGCGGAGCTACTAAAACTCTCAGAATCTCATTCTGTTCCCTATATCAAAATCTGCCTACCAACCAGAAATCGCCAAAATATCAACTTTGCCAATTCAAGCCTAAAACTATTCCAACCCTCCAATACCTTTTTCGAACACACTCCTAAGCCATAAATTACCTCTCGAAGCTAACCGAACCATCAAAACTTGCATCCAAGCCCTCTAACATATAAGTCCCCATCTGGTTGACTTTTCCCAACTCAAACTCCCTTAAAAGAGACTAAGTGTCTCGAACCTTACCAAAAATCATTTCGGATTCGATCCGACCAACCCGATACCATAAAACACAGATGACAAAGCATAAAGAAGCAGAAATGGGGGAAACAGAGCGGTAACTCATGAGACAACTAGCCGGGTCATCACAAATTGGTGTCCTAATTCACCATTAAAATAATTAGGTGGCGACTCTCTTTAATTAATTAAATTTCAAAATTACCAATATGTTATACTCTAATTTAACCCGTGTTAAAATGGGGTATAACATTGAGGATACCAAGAGATCCTCAGGATACAAAGAGATCCCTAGCATATATTGAGGAAACCAAGAGATCCCCGGGATACCAAGAGATCCCTTGTATACATAGAGGATACCAAGAGATCCCCCGGTTATCATCCTTGCTATGAGTGGCATTTCCTTGCGGTTTATCTTAATCTCTATTTTCATTATTGTACTCTTATTATCCTGTATAGATTCTTACTGTAGGTTCTCAATTGTACTGCTTATCTTATCATGTCATCTTATTATTTATTTAATCTCAATAGGGCCCTGACCTTCCACGTCACTACCCGATCGAGGTTATGCTTGGCACTTACTGAGTACCGTTGTGGTGTACTCATGCCCCTTCTGCGCATGTTTTTCATGTGCAGATGCAGGTACCGCTACTCAGGCCTACCATCCTTGAGGAAGGCGACTGCTTAGAGACTTCGAGGTACATCTTCCGCGTCCGCAGACCGAGAAGTCCCTTTCTATTCTGCTTTTAGTATTAGCCCTTCTATATTTTCTGTTCTTATTAGACATTCCGGAGTTAGAGCTATGTAATATTTTTCTTAGCTTGTGATTCGTGGGTTTCCGAATCTTGGATTTATGTATTGGTATTGAGAGTTAAACATGGTGTATGCCGAGCAGCACATTTAAAACACTGTTATTACTTTATTTCTATTTTAAATTGTTTTACTTCCGCAAATTTTGGTTTTTCTTTCGCAATTTAGGATTACCTAGTCGTAGATACTAGGTGCCGTCACGATGGTTCACAGAGGGCGAAACGGGGTCGTGACAAGTTGGTATCAGAGCTCTAGGTTTATAGGAGTCATGGATCACAAGCCAGTTTATTAGAGTCTCGCTGATCGGTACGGGGACGTTTGTACTTATCTACGAGAGGCTATGTAACTGTTAGGAAAATTTCCACTTCATTTTTCCTTGTCATGCGATATTTTGACATTACAATTCTAAACTTTTGTCTTCTATTCTCTCATAGATCGTGAGGACACGTGCTACCCGAGATGATCAGACACCTGCGCCTCCTACTTTAGAGGTCAGAGGCCAGGGCCGGGGTAGAGGTCGAGGACGCACATGTGGTGCAGCTAGAGCACCTACGCGAGCTACCACCGAGGTACCACTAGCAGATCCAGCCGGAGTCCAGGCACCTGATACGCCTACCGGTACTACTACTCCAGCTCTTTAGGAGACTTTAGCACAATTCATGAGCATGTACACCACTTTAGCTCAGGCAGGGTTGCTTCCCCTTGCTGCAGCTACGTCTCAGGTCGGGGGAAGAG
The DNA here is from genome assembly GCF_000715075.1 of Nicotiana tabacum. Lineage (NCBI taxonomy): Eukaryota > Viridiplantae > Streptophyta > Magnoliopsida > Solanales > Solanaceae > Nicotiana > Nicotiana tabacum. The sequence goes on along the minus strand of NC_134082.1, from coordinate 176,641,954 downwards.
CACAGACTTCCACCGACCGCACTCCTGAGCAGTGAGTGCATGTTGAGTAGGTCCCTAAGATTATTCCTGTACCGAATGCAGTGCCAGTTCAGCCCGAGGTCAGGGCAGCGACTTCTGAGGAAGAGCAGTTGAGGCTTGAGAGGTTTAAGAGGTACAAGCCTCCTGTATTCAATGGTCTAGCATCGGAGGATGCTCTAGGATTTCTAGATGAGTGTTACCTCATTCTACGCACCATGGGTATATCAGGATCGAGCGGGGTTCCCTTCACTACCTTCCAGCTTCGAGGATCCGCCTATGAGTGGTGGCACACCTATGAGTTAGACAATCCAGATGAAGTTGCTTCACTGACTTAGACTCAGTTTTTATATCTGTTCCTGAGGGAGTATGTTCCTCAGAGCCTCAGGGACGCATGACGCATAAATTTTGAGCATTTGCGCCAGGGTGCTATGACTGTCTCAGAGTATGCTGTCCGTTACACTAGCTTGGCTAGACATGCACCAGCCTTGGTTTCTACTATTCACGAGAGGGTTCGCCGGTTTATTTAGGGCCTTATTCCCAGCATCAGGTCTAGCATGGCTCGTGACTTAGAGATGGATATCTCTTATTAGCAGGTGGTGAGCATTGCTAGGAAGATTGAAGGTATATATGCTAGGGAGAGAGAGGAGAGGGAAGCCAAAAGGTCTCGAGAGTCAGGCCATTTCTTTGGTGCCCGTACCCCAGATGCAGGTCGTCATGGCAGGGGTATATGAGTCGCCCTGTTCATTCAGCTCTTCCAGCAGCCAGTGGTATTCCAGCTCCTCCTAGGCCTCAGGAGGCTTATTATGCACCTCCGGTTTCTAGCGCGCCTCTTGCGTGGGGTGCTTTTAGAGGTCAGTCCAACAAACCTGGCCCGAGCCAGTCATAGCCGCCACATCCTCCCAGAGCTTGTTTTGAGTGGGGTGACACATGCCATGTGGTGAGGGATTGCCCTAGACTTGGGAGGAGTGCACCTCCACAGACTTCTCAGCCACAGTGTGCCCCGCAGAGTTCTCAGGTTATAGTTACAGCTCCAGTTGCTACCCCACCTGCTCAGCTACCCAAAAGTGGAGCTTGGGGAGGTAGAGGTCGCCCTAGAGGGGGAGGTCAGGCCAGCTACTATACCCTTCCCGCCTGTACCGAGGTTGTTGCCTCCGATTCTATCATCATATGTATTATATTGGTTTGTCACAGAGATGCATTGGTTCTATTCGATCCAGGCTCTACTTACTCTTACATGTCTTCTTATTTTGCTCCACATTTGGGTGTACCTAGGGATTCTTTGAGTTCCCATGTTTATGTTTCTACTCCTATGGGAGATTCTCTTGTTGTGGATTGCATCTATCAGTCGTGTTTGGTTGCTCATAGTGGTTTTGAGACCAGAGCCAATTTATTGTTACTCAGCATGGTTGACTTTGATATTATCTTGGGAATGGATTGGTTGTCTCCCTATTATGCTATTCTTGATTATCACGCCAAAATCGTGATGCTGGCTATGTCAGGTACACCGCGTGTTGAGTGGAGGGGTACTTTAGATCACACTCCTAGTAGAGTTATTTCTTTTCTTAAAGCTCAACGTATGGTTGAGAAGGGGTGTGATGCATATTTAGCTTATGTGAGAGATGTCATTATTGATACCCCTTCAGTTGATTTGGTTCCAGTAGTACGGGATTTTCCCTGATGTGTCTCTAGTTGACCTTCCGGGCATGCCGCCTGATAGAGATATTGAATTTGGCATTGATCTGTTGCCGGTCACTCAACCCATTTCTATTCCTCCATATCATATGATTCCTCCTGAGTTGAAGGAGTTGAAGGATCAGTTACAAGAATTGCTTGATAAGGGTTTTATTCGGCCCAGTGTATCGTCTTGGGGTGCTCCTGTCGTGTTTGTAAAGAAAAAGGATGGTTCTACGGATATGTGCATTGATTATCGCCAGTTGAACAAGGTTACAATGAAGAACCGTTATCCTTTGCCTCGTATTGATGATCTGTTTGACCAACTTCAGGGTGCACGAGTGATTTTTAAGATTGATTTGCGCTTAGGTTACAATCAGTTGAAGATTCGGGGGCCAGATATCCCGAAGACTGCTTTTAGGACTCAGTATGGTCATTACGAGTTCCTTGTCATATCATTTGGGCTGACCAATGCCCCAGCAACCTTTATGCATTTGATGCACAGTATGTTTCGGCCGTATCTTAACTCATTCGTCATTGTCTTTATTGATGATATTCTGGTGTATTCCCAGAGTCGAGAAGATCATGAGCATTACCTGAGGACTGTGCTTCATACTTTGAGGGAGAAGAAGTTATATGCTAAGTTCTCGAAATGTGAGTTTTAGTTGGATTCAGTGGCATTCTTAGGCCATATGGTATTGAGTTAGGGTATTCAGGTGGATCCGAAGAATATAGAGGTCGTGCAGAGTTGGCCTAGACCATCCTCAGCTACTGAGATCCGCAGTTTCCTTGGTTTGATGGGCTACTACCGTCGTTTTGTGGAGGGTTTTTAATCGATTGCGACCCCTATGACCAGGTTGACCCAGAAGGGTGCTCCGTTCCAGTGGACGGAGGAGTGTTGAAGCGAGCTTTTAGAAGCTCAAGATAGCTTTGACCACAACCCCAATTTTGATACTGCCTACAGGTTCGGGGTCTTATACGGTCTATTGTGATGCCTCGAGGGTTGGCCTTAGAGTTGTGTTGATGCAGGACGGTAGGGCGATTGCCTACGCATCCAGATAGTTGAAGACACATGAGAAGAACTACCCTGTTCATGACCTTGAGTTAGCTGCCATTGTTCATGCCTTGAAGATTTGGTGCCATTATTTATACGAGGTTCCCTATGAGATTTATATTGACCATCGGATCTTGCAGTACATGTTCAAGCAAAAGGATCTAAATTTGTGCCAGATGAGGTGGTTAGAGTTGCTAAAGGACTATGACATCACTATTTTGTATCACCCGGGCAAGGCCAATGTGGTGGCCGATGCTTTGAGTCGTCGAGCAGAGAGTTTGGGGAGTTTGGCTTATTTACCAGCATTGGAGAGGCCTATGGTGATGGATATTCAGGCTTTAGCCAGCCAGTTTGTGAGATTGGATCTTTTAGAGCCCAATCAGGTTCTACCTTGCGTGGTTTCTCGGTCTTCCTTATTTGATTGTATCAGGGAGCGGCAGTATGATGACCCTCATTTGCTTGCGCTCAAGGACAAGGTTCAACACGGTGATGCCAGAGATATGACTATTAGTGATTGCGGGGTATTGAGGATGCAGAGTCGGATTTGTGTACCCAATGTTGATGGGTTTCGAGAGTTGATTCTGGAGGAGGTCTATAGCTCGCGGTATTCTATTCATTTGGGTGCCACAAAGATGTATCAGGATTTGAGGCAGCACTACTAGTGAAGACAAATGAAGAAAGATATAGTTGGATTCGTAGCTCGGTGCCTTAACTGTTAGCAGGTGAAGTATGAGCACTAGAGACCGGGTGGGTTGCTTTAGCAGATAGAGATTCTGAAGTGGAAGAGAGAGCGGATCACCATGGACATTGTAGTTGGGCTCCCAAGGACTTTGAGGAAGTTTGATGCTATTTGGGTGATTATGGATCGGCTGACCAAGTTCGCTCATTTTATTCCTGTGTGTACTACTTATTCCTTGGAGTGGTTGGCGGAGATTTATATCCGGGAGATTGTTCGTCTGCATGGTATTCCAGTGTCCATCATTTCAAATAGAGGTACTAAGTTCACATCATGGTTCTGGAGGGCCATTCAATATGAGTTGGGTACTCGGGTGGAGTTGAGTACAACATTTCACCCTCTGATGGACAGACAATCCGAACGCACTATTCAGATTCTTGAGGATATGCTCTATGCGTGTGTGATTGAGTTTGGAGGGTCTTGGGATCAGTTCTTGCTATTGGCGGAGTTTGCTTACAACAATAGTTATCAGTCCAGCATTCAGATGGCACCGTATGAGGCTTTATATGGTAGGCAGTGTAGATCCTCGTTGGGCTGGTTTGAGCCGGGTGAGGCTAGATTATTGGGCACGAACTTAGTTCAGGATACTTTGGATAAGGTTAAGGTGATTTAGGATAGACTCCGTACATCCCAGTCCAGACAGAAGAGTTACGCGGACCGGAAGGTTCGTGATGTTTCCTATATGGTTGGAGAGCGGGTTCTGCTTCGGGTTTTGCCTATGAAGGGTGTTATGAGATTAGGGAAGAAAGGGAAGTTGAGTCTGAGGTTTATTGGCCCTTTTGAGATATTGAGGCATGTTGTGGAGGTTGCTTATGAGCTTTCCTTACCTCCCAGCTTAGCCGGAGTTCATCTAGTATTCTATGTTTCGATGCTCCGGAGGTATCACGGTAATCCGTCGCACGTGTTGGATTTTAGTTCAGTCCAGTTGGATAAGGATCTATCTTATATTGAGAGCCAGTAGCAATATTGGACAGGCAGGTTAGAAGGCGGAGGTCAAAGAACATTGCATCAGTAAAGGTTTAGTAGTGGGGCCAGCCGGTCGAGGAGACGACCTGGGAGACCGAGCAGGATATGCGCAACTGTTACTCTCATCTTTTCACTACTTCAGGTATGTCTTTATGCTCGTTTGAGGACGAACGAATGTTTAAGTGTAGGAGGATGTGACGACTCGGCCGGTCGTCTTAAGAATATATGCCCCGATCCCCTATTAACTGTTTTTCCCAAGTTTATTTCTGCTATTTTGATTTGCCGGGATGTTCGGTTTTGAGTTTCGAAGAGTTTTGGGACACTTAGTCCCTAAATGAGAGCTTGAGTGTTGGAGAGTTGACTGTAGTTGGATCAGTGTGAAGACGGCCCCGACATGGAAATCCGATGGTTCCGATAGCTCCGTTGGGTGATTTAGGGCTTAGGGGCGTATTCAGATTCTGTTTTGGAGGTCCGTAGCTAATTTAGGCTTGAAATGCCGAAAGTTGAATTTTTAAAGTTTCCGGTTCGATAGCGAGATTTTGATCCGAGGGTCAGAATGGAATTCCGGAAGTTGGAGTAGCTCCGTAGTGTTGAATGTGACGTATGTGCAAAATTTCAGGTCATTCGGACGAGGTTTGATAGATTTTTTGATCGAAAGCGTTTTTTTAGAGTTTTTGAAATTCTTAAGCTTGAATCCGATGAGAAATAGGTGTTTTGATGTTGTTTTGTGCATTCTGAAGGTTGGAACAAGTTCGAATGAGGTTTTAGGATATGCTGGTATGTTTTGTTGAGGTCCCGGGGGCCTCGCGTGAGTTTCAGATGGTTAACCGGACCATTTCTTGATGTTTGAAGTTGCAGAAAAACTATTGGTGTGTTGCAGACTAGTTGTTCTTTGTGTTCGCGACTGGCCGTCGCGTTCACGAAGGGATAGGACATGGACCTGAATCCTTCGCATTCGTGAGGGAGGTCCCGTGTTCGCGAAGGGTTGTGGTCTTGATCTACGCGTTCGCGAGAAGGGAGCCGCCTTCGCGATGGGCTGGGAGCTGAACCATCGCGTTCGCGAAGAAAGAGTCACGTTCGCGAAGAAGGAAAAATGGTCAACCTCAATTTGTGCTTCACTAACACGAAGGTTTGACCGCGTTCGCGATTAAGGAATTGCCTGGGAGATTTTTTAAAACCCAAAATCGAGGGTTTGAGCCATAATTCACATTTTGGATTTGGGAGCTCGGGAGATTGCGATTTTTGAAGAGATATTCACCTGGGCGATTTGGGTAAGTGATTCCTACTCGGTTTAGACTAATTTTCATGAACCTACACTTAAATCCATCCTTTAATTTCAAAATTTTGGTGGAAATTGGGGGAAACGTTCTTAGACCAAAAAAATGAGTTTTGATTGGGGATTTGATATCGGATTTGGATAATTTTGGTATGGTTTGACTCGTGAGAGTGTGAGGATTCTGAAATTATAAATTTTACCCAATTTTGAGATATGGGTTCGAGGGGCGTTTTGGTCATTTTACATAATTTCGCGTATTAGCTTAGAATTTCTTTGTAGAATCAGTTACTTGAAGTGTTATTTACATTATGAAATTGAATTGAATATATTTGGGCCATTTGGAGTCGAGTACTCGTGGCAAGAGCGTGGTTTCAGATTGATTATTGAGTCGGTTCGAGGTAAGTGGCTTGTCTAACCTTGTGGGGGGACCCTCCCCTTAGGATTCGGTATATTTGATATTTGAAATGCCTTGTACGTGAGATGACGAGTGCGTACTTGAGCTAATTGTTGAAAATCCAGTTTTCTTTAAGTAATTTCAATTGTGTTCCTTTTCCTGTTTTCATTTTACATGCAATTTAAACCTGCTGTTAGCTTAAAAAGAGCATGTCTAATTGACTTAACTGTTTATTTGCTTAAACTGCCTTAATTGCATTATGTAAAGCATGTTAGGCTAGAATTAACTGTATACTTGGTACAGAATTAGCATTAATTTTAGTATTCTTGTGTTGCTTCTGTGTGTTTTTGATTTGGGAATATAGGACGGCATCCCGGGAGATCCCCTGTAAGTATTTATGATCTGGACTGAGGTGCGGGTTACCAAGAAATCTCTGACACGTATATTGAGGATACCAAGAGATCCTCGGGATACCAAGAGATCCCTAGAATATATTGAGGATACCAAGAGATCCCTTGTATACATAGAGGATACCAAAAGATCCTCGGGATACCAAGAGATCCCCTAGTAATCATCCTTGCTATGATTGGCATTTCCTTGTCGTTTATCTTAATCTCTATTTCCGTTTATTGTACTCTTATTATCCTGTATAGATTCTTACTGTAGATTCTCAATTGTACTGTTTATCTTATCCTGTAACGACCCGACCGGTCATTTTGAGCTTTTGCATTTCGCTCACCAGTTCTTAGGCATGACTTCCCCCGTGTGATGCAATATGACTTATGTAAATCGTTGGTGTTGGGTTTCAGGTTAATCAGAATTTAATTTGGAAGAACAGTCTCAATTGAAAGCTTAAAATTTGTCAGGTTTGACCAATATTTGACTTGTTTGTATATGATCTCGGATTGGAATTTTTATGATTTGGTTAGTTCCTTTAGGTGATTTGGGACTTAGGAGCGTGATCAGAATGCATTTTGGAAGTCCGTGGAAGGTTTAAGCTTGGATTGGCGAAATTGAGATTTCGGCGCTTTCTGGTTGATAGGTGAGATTTTGATATAGGGACCGGAATGGAATTTCGATAGTTGCAGTTGTTTCATTGTGTCATTTGGGATGTGCGTGCAAAAGTTTAGGTCATTCAGATGAGATTTGATAGACTTTTTGATCGAAAGCATAATTTAAGAGTTCTTTGGCTTGAATCCTATGTTAAATTGGTGATTTGATGTTGTTGTGAGCATTCCGAAGTTTTGAACAAGTTTTAACGATGCCATGGGATGTGTTGGTACAATTGGTTTGAAGTTCCGGGAGTTCCAGGCCGAAAATCATAGCTGTAGCAAGTCCAGAAGGGTTGCAGGCCTCAGAACCCACCCGCACGGTCTGCACAAAAAGAAGTGCGACTGCGGTATGTGCTGTGCGGACCGCACAAAAAGAACTGCGGTCGCGGTAGGTGCTGTGCGGCCGCGGTGGGAAACTTTTCACTGGTCCTACTTTGGAAGCTCATATCTTTTAGAGGAGGCCCATAGTTCCCGGTACTCTATTCATCCGGACGCCGCGAAGATGTATCAGGATTTGCGGTAGCATTATTGATGGAGAAGAATGAAGAAGGACATCGTTGCATATGTGGCTCAGTGATTGAATTGTCAGCAGGTTAAGTATGAGTATCAGAGACCTGGTGGTTTGTTCCAGAAGATTGAGATTCCTGTGTGGAAGTGGGAGCATATCACTATGGACTTCGTTGTTGGACTCCCACGGACTCAGAGGATGTCCGATCCGAGATCATATACAAACAAGTCAACTCTTGGTCAAACCTTTCAAATTTAAGGCTTTCAATTGAGATTATTCTTCCAAATTCATTCTGATTAACCTGAAATCCAACACCAACGATTTGCATAAGTCATAATATACTATACAGGGCAAGTCGTGCCCGAGAACTGGCGAGCGAAGTACAAAAGCTCAAAATGACCAATCGGGTCGCTACAAAGGTACACTACGTTTTCTCCAGACTTCTAACTTTTTACTGCAAACTTTTCAAGAGTTGGAGCTTTTACTTTGACTCCTAACAGTAAGTCCTTGCTTTTAAGTAAAATCGGGGAAGTTACGTGATATACCCATTTATAAAACTCACTTTCATGATATACCTAAGTTTTGAAATTACATCAAATATCCCAAAAATATTACACGCTATACCTCCATATATTCTAAAACATATCACGACATTCTACTTTGGAATATAATCCAAACCTCACTTACCAAAAATTTTAATTTGGAATATAATATTCTAATTAAACAGAACATAATATTTTAATTTGGAATATATTATTCAAACTAAAGATACCACAATATTCTAATTTGAAAAATCCAAACCTTGCTTACTCTAAAATTCAAATGAAGAATACAATATCCAAACTAAACATACCATAATATTCAAACTAAACATACTACAATATTCTAATTTAGAATATAGTATCCAAACGAAATATACTGCAACATTTTAAAATGGAATACAGTATCTAATGCAAATATACAATAATTTTTTTATTTAGAATACAATATTCAAACTAAACATGCTACTGTATCTAATTTAGGATACAATATCCAATTTAAATATATTTTAACAAAACATACTACAGTATTCTAATTTGGAATACAGTATCCAAACCAAATATACTACAACGTTTTAATTTGGAATATCCAATGCAAATATACAATAATTTTTAATTTGGAATACAATATTAAAACTAAACATGCTACAATATTCTAATTTGGAATATAATATTCAAATTAAATATATCACAATATTCTAATTTAGAATATACAGTATTATATTTTAGAATACAGTAAGTATACATGGTAAAATAATTTTATAAAGTAGGTATATAGAGTAAAATAAATATTTTAATTGTATATGATGTTAAGTGATGTTTTTAATGGGCATACCACGTAGATTAAGTAAAACGAATAAACATCAACCACGGAGTATTATAAATGCTTCAACATGGGTTTTAACACTATCAATTTAAGATGAGTAAAAATTCATTAAATTTAAAATTTTAGGATTCATAAGCTAGTGGTCAAAATTGCATTTTCTTCATCCAGAAGCAGAATACAGGAGGTTCTTGAGTTTTGATCTTATTCAACTAGACAAATGGAAAGAAAAAATGATAGATTTCTTGTGTGTAATGTGTATATAAAGAAATTGTAATCATAGTATTTCTTTTTTTTATTTTCATTTGGTGTCCCTTCTCCGTTTAGGGCCTGACTAATTCGAATTCGGCTCGCATATTAATATCTATGGGGAAAGCGCTCTCTACTACTCCCTCCGTTCACTTTTACTTGTACAATATTGACTTTGCACACCCCTTAAGAAATAATAAATAAAGTGCATAATTTATCACGATACCCATATTAATTGATGTATCGTCTTAATAGATGTGAAAAATAATTTTGAATGAGTAATTAATGCTAATGGCAAAACAGAAAAAATAAATTATTTTTCTCTTGATATGCGAAAAGTGACAAATAAAAATAAAAATTTATTTATGGAATACTTGACAAGTGAAATTGAACGGAGGGAGTAGTAGAAAATTTTGTTAAATGTACCAAAATATAAACATGACCTTTCTTTCAACAATGGGATCGTGACACAACATTTTCTCCTTAATTGTCACGATCCAAAATTCATTAAAGGTCGTGATGGCATCAGACACCGCTATCAGACAAGCCAACAATAAATACTTAATTTAGTCTCATTTTAATATTTTTTTGAAATCATAATCTCCTTCAACTAAATAGTAAAAGATGGAATTTACAGAGTAAATAATAATATTTTTAACAATTTTGATACTGAACAATCCATAATCACCCCAAAATTCGGTGTCACAAGTGCATGAGTATCAACTATAAAATAAAATAAAATACAGCATCTGTTCGAAATACAAATTTGGACAGGAAAGAAAATATAAATACTCTTAAGGAGACTCTGCTGGCTGCGGGTCGTAATGTGGAATGCAGCTCACCTAAGTCCCTGCATTAAATGCGCATTTGCTCTCACAAGGCCACTAGACATATATATACCTGCACAAATGTAACGATCCGGCCGGTCGTTTCATGAGTTACCGCTCCGTTTTCCCCATTTCTACTTCTTATTATCTTGTTCAGCTGTGTTATGTGTTATTGGGTGGTTGGATCGGGTTCGGAGAGGTTTTGGTAAGGTTTGAGACACTTAGTCTCTTTTGAGTAAGCTTAAGTTGGAAAAGTCAACTGGATGTTGACTTATGTGAAAAAGGGTTCGGATGTGAATTCCGATGGTTCAAATAGCTTCAAAAGATGATTTGGGAGTTAGGAGTGTGATCGGAACGTGTTTTGAAGGTCTGTAGAAGTTTTAGGCTTGAATTGGTGAAATTGGAATTTTGGCATTTTTCGGTTGATAGGTGAGATTTTGATCTAGGGGCCGGAATGGAATTTCGGGAATTGCAATAGGTCCGTTGTATCATTTGGGATGTGTGTGCGAAATTTCAGGTCATTCAGACGTGGTTGGTAGACGTTTTGATCGAAAGCGGAATTTGAAATTTTTTGGAATTCTTAGGCTTGAATCCGATACAAATTTGGTGTTCTGACATTGTTTTGAGCGTTTCGAAGGTTGGAACAAGTTTGAATAATGTTATGGGATATGTTGGTGTTGATACCCAATTTTTCCCTGTATTTTTCAATATGCAAAGTACCTTCAAAATAACATATATATACATATATAAGTATGTTCAAATGTTTTATTATTTTTCCATAATTTTAAAGGTTTTTTAAATCAATTTATTTCCCTCTTTTATCCATAAAAACCCAATAATTTTTTCCAAAATTATTATTTTGGCAATTCATTTATTAGGCTTTTATATTTATGCTAAAATATAGCTAAGGTACTTTTTGCATATTTTTTACAAATTTATTTATTATTTTTTAGCTAAATTGAATATAATTGCAATATTAGCTCTTTTAAAATTCAATTGTGTTTTATGTTCATAAAATTAAGTCCTGTATTTTTAAACTGTTAATTATACGTTATAAATCATGTTAGTGCTTTCAATTTATTTCCAAAAATTAATTTACTATTTTTATAATTTTAAAAGGGGAAAATTGGCTATTTAAATAATAGCCCAATTACATTTCAATTTTAGCCTAAATCTGAACCCAAATTAAAGGGGAAAAGACAGAACTACCTATAAAAGTGAAACTATTTACCCTCCCCTACCCATTAAAGAATTCTACCCACTAAATAATTACAACTCCTACCCATTTAATAAATAAACGACAATAACAAAATAACTACCCACGCTTTTAATGCCCTACGTATAAAAACGCAGAAGCTGCTCAAACTTTCAGAAAATTAGCGCACAAAATTGAGATTTCCACTGATCGAAGAGCAGTAAGTGTGAAAAAACAGATCGAAGATGCTGATTCGGATTTTAATTTCGTTGTTCTCTTCAGATTTTGATTTTGCTATTGGTTTGATTTTGATTTCGGAGCTAAACTTCTGAATTTTAGCTGAAAATTCTAATCTAGGTTTGGAGATCTGGAGATCTAGAGGTTTGATTTCGCTGTTGTTTTATTGAAATTTCGAACACTATTGATTTCGAACATTGTTGAAATTTGCATTGTTGAGATTCAATTTTGGACATAAAAGTGATTATAACTTTAGAATCATGGAAAATATTCCAATTCTGCTGCAACATAGTGGAGAATGGGATGATAACAATAATTTCATAAATTTTCATGTTGATGCAATTCTAATAAAGACCTATTGGAAATTTGAACAACTTCTGAGAGAAATTGCAAAGCAACTGCAAAAGGACAGTAAAACAATAGTTATTCAGTATGCTATTGCTCAAGGATATCCACCAATTACAATTTGCAGCGATATGAGTGTTAGTGTTTATATGGAATTGAAAAAATCAAGTGCAGGGATGACAACACTTCCCCTGTGAGTGTCGTTCGCTAAAAACACTATAGCTGCAAGCACCTCCAGTTTCGATGTTGCTCCAATTTCACCAGAAATTGCACAATTTGAAAGCACTGATATGATTACTACGTTTGATGTGCAAGAAGGAGATGACGCCATTTTAGAACTTAATTATGCAAACATCATAACTGATCAATTTCATCAAAATGTTGAAAACGGACAAATTTAGGAAGACAAGAACCTGCTGGCTCTCGTTATGAAACAGTATGCTGTTAGAGAAAAATGTCAATATCGGCTTCATAAATCATGCCCAAGAAGGTTCGTCTGCACGTTTTCAAGTAAAAAAAACTATGTGATACCTATATAGTATATAAGTATGCTAAATCAGTATACTATGAGAGTATGGAATTGTATTGTTTGTCTGTGTTTTTTATCAGTGATACTGGTATAGTATATAAGTATGCTATATCAGTATACTATGCGTGTACATAACTGTATTGGTTTGCCTTTGTTATTATCAGTAAAACATAATACCAATATAGTATATATGTATGCTAAATTTGTATACTATGTGAGTATAGAATTGTGCTGCTTTGTCTATATTTTTTATCAGCAAAATATGATACTGATACAGTATATAAGTATACTAACAGAGTATACCATGTGAGTATATAATTTTACGGATTTTTGTGTGTGTGTTTTTATCAATAAAACATTATACATAACTGTATTTGTATTATAAACAGGTATATCCTTGAATGCGTGGATGAAAGATGCACTTGGAGACTTAAAGCATCAAGCCTGCGAGCATCAAATCTTTTCAAAGTGACAGATTTCAATTCTGTCCACAGTTGTTTAACTGATAAGAGATTTTGTTCACAAAAGCAAGTTGTCTCAGCTTTTGTTGCAGCTGTGGTACAAGATAAACTTGTTGACCCGAAAACCATATATACACCAACAAATATCTAGAGAGACATCCAAAAAGCATATGGTATGGACTTAAGCTACATGCAAGCATGAAGATCAAAAGAAAAAGCAATGCATTTATTGAGACGATCACCAAGTGAATCATACAAGAAAATGCCAACATATCTTTATATGTTAGAGTACGCTAACCCAGGATCAGTGAGACGACTACACACTGAAGGAGATGGGAGCTTCTTGTATGTATTTATAGCTATATATGCATCGATTAGATGATGGGTCTATTGTAGGCCAACAGTTGTAGTTGATGGAAGTTTTTTAAAGTCAACATATAGAGGGACCATACTCATGGCTTCCACGCAAGACGCGGAGGGTAAGAATACAATCCAATTACATTCAGTTAAAGAAACAAAAAATATTTTCAAATATTTATGATACAAATATACCAACAGAGTATATAGTTGTTTTGCTACACACCTGCACGTACCTATAACTATACTATTATATGAAATACTAAATTAATATTTTGTGTACAATCCAATTACATTCAGTTAAAGAAACAAAAAAAAAATATTTTCAAATATTATATGATACCAGTATGGTATACAAGTATACCAACAGAGTATATAGTTGTTTTGCTACACACCTGCACCTACCTATGACTATACTACTATATGAAATGCTAAATTAATATAGTGTGTTGTAATTGATATTTTGTTCTTTGGGTTTACAGGACAAATTCTACCCCTCGCATATGCAATTGTTGATTCGGAAAATGATGCATCGTGGGAATGGTTCTTCGTGCAGTTGAGAGAAACCTATGGACAAAGAGAGGGAATGTGCATTGTATTAGACATGCATGATTCTATATGGAAAGCAACTTCAATTGTCTATCCAGAAGTCCCTCATTGTGCATGTATGTTCCATCTGTGGAACAACATAAAGACAAACTTCAGGAAGAGCCAAAAACAAATCAAAGAAGTATATTTTGCTTTAGCAAGAGCATACACTGTTGAAGAATTCAACAGGCATATGGCAGAGTTAGAAGCTATTGATAGTAGAGTGAAAACATACATGATGGATATTGGATATGATAAATGGTCCCGGGCGCATTCCAAGGCAAATAGAACCATGACCATGACAGCGAATATTGCGGAATCAGTAAATGCAGCAAACAAGCACGCAAGAGACCTCCCAGTTGTGAATTTGCTTGACTTTATGACAACATTGATTCAAAAATGAAATTACACCAATCGGAAGGATTCAGTGGAATCATTTATGAAGATTGGTGCAAAGTATGAACAAATATTGACAGATAATACTATCTTATCACAAACGATGACGGTATGCATTTTCAAAATCATAAAAACACTGCATGTACTGTATTTTACTTTTTTACCTTAGTGATTTCACTAAACAACTGAATATTGTTATTTAAAAAATACTATTACTTCATATAGCTAATGACTTTTCTTAATTAAAATTATACTAGGTGTTGTCATCAACTGAATTCTTACATTTAGTAATTGATGGCCAAACAAGAAATGTGGTGCGCCTACATGAAAGAAACTGCAGTTGTGGGAGATTTCACCTAGACGATATTCCATGTCCACATGCAATGGCAGTTATACAAAAATTCCATATGGATTCATACAAGTATTGCTCGGATTACTACAACATAGACTACTTGCTGAAAACATATGAGATACCAGTAAATCCATTGCCTGATGAAACAACGTGGCAAATTCCAGAACATGTCTCTTCGCAGGTGGTACTGCCACCAAAAGGAAAAATCAAACCAGGAAGACCTAAAAAGAAGAGAGGCATAGAAGGTTGGGAAGGAAATACAGTTACATGTGCACTATGCGGGAGAAAAGGACACAACTGGAGAACATGCCGAAATATTCCAAAGAGAGATTGATATAATGCTTTAATGTTTTTATACAACTAATATATTGTAGAATCATAGCATTTGAATAGCAAAAAATAAAATGCATTTCTTGCACTTGACATATATTTGGTATGATGATTCTTTGCGAAATTACTTTTTGGAAACAAATTTATATGGCTACTTGTATTTTCAATAAGAATCTGTTTATTTTCTATTTTAGTATATAAAAGTGGAATGCATTTACATCTAGTTGCTGCAGGAAAAAAGATGCTAAAATATATCTGTGATACCCAAGTGGTATATCTGTATACCTTATTGGTATATCTGTATACCTTATTAGTATCAAAATATGTGCAGAAATTGAAGTGGTGCACGCTTTGCAGCTCATGTCTGTATTGAACTATAACAAATTAGAAGCCATTTACATGCAGTTATTTGTGCATCATCAGGTACATTAATACAAGGTGATACCCAATGTTATATTTGTATACCTCGCTGGTATATAGTGGTACTGCACTAATATGGCTAAAACAAAATATGCGCAGAAATATAAATGGTGCACCAGATACAACGTGATACCTAAAATGCGCACACTTTGCAACTCATGCCAGTACTTACATCTAGTTGCTGCAAGAAAAAAGATGAGTCAAATACAACGTGATACCCAAATGGTATATCATTATACCTGATTGGTATATAGTTCTACTACACTAATACACCATCTATGCTAAAACTACAGATGAACATTAAAGCTTAGACCATCATCACATTCGAAAGCAGATAATTTAACTTCTGTCACAACTACTTTTTATGTTGCTGGAAGTGTTCACTTCATCTGCCCCTGATTTTCACTTGCTGAATCCATTAAATCTTACCCTCTGGCAAAGGAATGGACCTCAGCATCCTAATAAACCAACAACTTTATGGAAGAAGCCTAAGAAAAGCCTAATAAAACAAGCTGAAATCAGAAACAAAATCAACAAATTTTCAGCATCAAGAGACATAACTATACTGATAACCCCCATGTACTTGAAGAAATCTATTACCACATATTTTAAACCAGAATAATTAAATATGACAAAAGAAACATTAGCAGCTGGAAATATTTTATAAATGCACAAGTTTCCTACAGTCTTGAATCAGCAGAAGGTCATTTACTACTAATAATACCATACTTCATCAAAAACTATTAAAATCCTGCAAAGTTTTCATGATACAATTAACTAAAACCAAAAAGGGACCTATACTACTTCTTGCGTTTATTTCCACAAGTCTTTTTAGGTGCTACTGGAGCCTCAGATTCACTTGATTCGCCATGCAACTGCTTGTTCCTCCCATAGTGCCACAACAGTATACCAAACCTAGCTCGAAGACCATCCACATCAAAATTGGCAACAGGGATTGGAAGATCTTCAATAATATACTCTGCAAAGCAAGCAACATATACTCCACAATCTCTGAAATAAAACAAATGAATAGAATATAAAAATCAATTAGAAGTGAAAATGTTAATATGAATGAGGAAAACAAAGTAAAAAAAAGGTAACTATTCTTACGAATTTTGCTATGTTGGAAGATTTGTAATCAGTTCAATATCAAAAGGATCAATCAACTTCTTTCCCATGTGCAGACCATTTTCTACTACAATGTCACTTCTTTGGTTATAAAATTCAATACTGACTAGAAATAGGGGGATCAACACAGCATAAGCCTTTGCCACTTTCTGAATAGCTTTTTTGTGCTTTCGACTACGTAGCGAGTCATATACATAAAAACATCTCTTGTGGAATGACACACACCCCAATATCCAATGCCAAATTTCTGCCAAATTAATTGGAAAAAGGACATGATCAACCTGGTGCCATGGAGTGTTGCAATGCATCCTAAATCCTTTCATGTACTCCATGATATCGTCTGATCTATCAATCAAATGATCTTGTTTCCCACTTTTACAAATTCTGTGAAAACCCTTTGAATGATATTATTATAAAGAGTATTTGTAGTTATGACTTTGATTGACATATTAATTCCATATTTTTCCTTCTTCCTAAGATAGTAGAATATAATATTCAAGTGCTGCAAAAAAAAAGAGGAAGAAAACATGACTACCACTAACAATATGAATGAACTACTACAACAACAAAAATAAAAAGCAGTACATATACCGAACTAGAGAGCGGCCTGCCAGAATAGTTTAAGGTATGGAAAAACATCTTATCATCAATCTGTTCAACTTCAAAGTCAAAACAAGGCTCTAGCTTTTAATCACCAGGTAAATACACTTCACTATTTCGTATAAAAGAAGATATGGATAAGAAATATAACAACAAACATTAAGAAAAAATGAAAACAAAAGTACATGGAAACGAATACACACTCTCCCAATTGCATATTTGCTTTAACAAAGTTTGAGAATGCAGTCGTAAGCTTAAAATCAACCGTCTCTGAAATGTCATTTACAAATGAAAATCTTCCTTTGATAACCTTCGAGGATCCCCCAACTGCACTAACACCAGATTGCCAGTCATTCCTATATGGTGACTGTTTTACAGCAGCGGGGCGCCTTTTCCATGTTAAAACTGCAGGAGTAGTTTCAGCATCTGTTTGTATCTGAACAATATTTCTTGATACCGACTGATTAGGTTTAGACTTATTTACAGCACGAGTTGTTAAATCATTTCCAGATTGATTTACATTACGTCTCCCTCCTTGTGTAATGGCAGCAATTAGATAAAGTTGAGAATCAGTATATTCAAAATCAGAATCCAAGTGAAGATCACCCCCGTGTCGACATGGAGCTTAAATTAGAAAATGCTAGTGAATAAATAAATATACAAAGTTAAGAAATTTAGAAAAAAAGAATGAAAAGTTATATATAGAAGACATTACCAGAAGGCAAATTCACATTACTTCCACGAACATCCACTTGACCTATACCATCAACCCGACATGCTAAACACATAAAAGCATTATCAGCATCACTACTTAAATAAAAAATAAAAAACTATCAAGAACCTATCATTTACATACTAACTACAGAATTAGTAACATCAACATCGTACCCTGTGGAGCAGTATTAGACTCAATAACAATATCTGCTCGTGTCTGTACAGGGATTTCTGATGGCAGCGGAGCAGGACCCGACTTTTTAACATCATGAGATGACTGCTTATATGTTGCTTGTTGTGTAATAGAGGTGATTTGATCAATTGCAGATGCAGATAGTTCAAAGTTAGAATCCAAGCCAAATCATGCTCATTTACGAAGGGGGCTGAAAAAAGTTTTTTTAAAAAAGGTTAGTCAATGCACAAATACATAGAGTTAAATAAATAAAAAAATAATCAAAAATTACATAGACAACATTTTACCAGAACGCAAATCATCATCCCGTTGCTTGTGCTGAAAATGAGAAACTAACAATTTTAGTCTTATGTATATTACAAGAATACTATGTGCACTAAAAGTAAAGAATGGAATAGTATCCTATAAGCATATATTGCATCTTTGAACAATATACTATAGCATTATATTATACAAAATATGAATACCGCTGAATTTCCCTCTGGTTTCACTGACTGCCTACCAATAGCTGCAAGCACCTCCTCAAACTTGTTCTCTACAAAAAGCTTCAAAGCTTGTAACTCCTTCATTACCTCAGCATTGGTAGGTTGGGAATCACCTCCAGTACTTTCAGGCATACTTTGTGTCTTTGTTAATTGAGTGCCAAAAACCTGAAAGCTATCGGGCTGGCTGGGTTGGCTGTCAGTGCACTCAACTTCAATTTCAAAGCTTAGACCACGCACATCAAATTGTTTCTTCTCATCATCAGTTGAGGTGATGTTCATTAGCTGCAATTATTAAGCACACTAGTTAGAAATAGAAATGATAATAAAGTATGAAAGAAAAAAGATCCATATTACCATATGATACCAATATAGTATACATGTATACCAACAGAGTATATCACTGAACTAGGATATAGTATACATGATACCAATATAGTATACATGTATACCAACAGAGTATATCACTAAACTGGGATATTGCTACAACTGTGACTAACTAGTGTACCAAAACATTAAGAGGAGCAATAAAACTATGAGAAAATTACATACTTGCGTTGCCAGCTACACATTTGCAAAGCAACTCGCTCATTCGGGATTTGATCCATGACTGCCCATTTCAAAATTCGTAGAAGTTTGTTGTTTCCAAGATGATGAGCAAAGTGACCATCCAAACTTGGGCAGCATTCATACAAGCAAGTCTGTAAAGCCAACGGGAAGCCACCAAGTCTATAAAAAGAAGGATTATCTTGAAACTTGTTGGAACACGAGTCAATTGTAGTTTTATAAACATCTATACCCCAGGGATAATTATTAAAATCACCAGACTCAACCAAGTCAATGTAAGACCGTGAAATAGCCTTTGTTTTGAGTTGAGAAAATAAGAAGCTGTTGACAAAATACAGAACTGCTATCTTCAACGCATCATCATCCGTTTCCCATTTCTTCTTCTTAAAACAGTCTGCTAGTTGGGCAAATGTCACGGATGCAGTCCCAATATATTTTGAAATCAACCTATTCTTTGCTATGCTCTCTATACTTGTACCACCCTTACATTTCAACCCAGTAACAAGTGCAAATTCACCCAAGCCAAACCGCAACCTAGAATCATTCACTACAAACCGCATCTCATTTTTAACCTCATGATGTACTTCTCTCATAAGCAAATGGTGCATAACACGAATCTGCACAATCACTGGTGGCAGATCCAAAAAATAGCCAAAGCATGTTTTCTTAAACAGTCGAAGTTGCCGCTTTGATAAATTCGCTTTCAATTGATGAATAACATGACAATTGGTATCCCAATCAACCTTTGGATTATAATCTAAGTCAATAGGCACAAGAAAATCCCAACACTGCAAAACATGTTCATATAAAATAATTATAGAAATAGAATTCACTTAAAATGCAACTAAACCAACTAAAAATATCACAACTACCATACGATACCAACACGACATATAATTATACCAGCAGGGTATACAATTATACTGACTAATTTCCGACAACTACAAATGGCTATACTACTATTACATAACAGATAGGAATAAAGAGAAAAAGCAAAAAGGAATGCAGCTATAAAGTATTTTCAAGATACTGTACGATACTACTATTATTAAAGGAAAAACAAATAGCGTAGACAACTAAAAAAAGATCCAGAAGCATATGATAGTATATAGATATACTAACAGGGTAAATAGTTGTACGGGGTTGTTCCAACAACTGTCTATAACTATAAAAACTATCACATAACACACATACACTATGTCTATAGGCACAAAACTTCTATGGGAAACATCATGTTGCCATTTCCACTGCAACAAAACACCAGTTACGCAACAATCGGATAAAGAACATAAATGCAATTTTTAGAAGAACTATGTCAAATAGCATTGCCTCCCCCTTCCAGACTCAAGTACTATGTCAATCATGTAACTGAGTACCTGGCATCTTTTTTGTATACTACATAGCACCAATTCAACAAATCATTTTCATTAGAAAATAAGTCAATCATGTCCTAACTTATTACTTAAGGTTAAGGGATTCTTCAGATGTTTCAAAAGGGACAATGAGTGTTATTCAGAAAACGCCCCATACATGATCACTCTACCCCGATGCCTGCCTATAATCAATGCCAGTGGTGGTCACCAGCCAAGGCCGTGGGGCTTCTGCACATTGACCCCATCCATACCATACCACCTATAAAGAAAAGCTCATTCTGCACACATAACTTACACGGTCCCATTCCTTCCATACTTGCTTCTCCCCACCACTATCAACTGGCCTAAACACTAGATCACGTACAAAATCATCTAATGCAAAGTTGAAAATCAGAAATCACACAGAGCAGCTCTGGCTTCAATAAATTTGGTTGACAACAACAACTACTGATTGACAGCACTAGTGAATCAGCGACCATTTTTTTAAACCTCAAGCAGAACATTAATTTAATCTATCTATTTAATTCAAAAAATTAACACAACTGACTATAACTATAATATAATACAAAATCATAATAAGAAATCAAAAAATAACAATGTACTATACATTAAAAATCGCAAAGATCATAATTGTAAGAAAATTACCTTCTTGGGCGCGACACCAATTTTTCTCTTCTTTAACTGAGAATCATCGCTACAATCAACATCTACTGGTTGAGTCTCTGTTTCAGGCACGAATTCACGTCGGCTTCGCCCCAACTCAGAATTCTCAACAACTTTACCTTTTCCCTTATCAGTCACAGGAACATCTCCTATGACTGGTTCGAAATTTGTGTCGGGTAATGACAGGTAGGGAGTTTCATCGACTGACGCGGAATTAATATTTTTTCCTTTTCCACCCTCTAATTCTACATTTTCAGTTGTGTTTTCAACATGACTACTGCTAGGGTTATGCCTAAGTGGAGACTGAGAATCAGAAAATAAGGAAAAACTAGGCCCAGACATGGCTGAGGCAACAGATTCAGCAGCTACTTCTTTTGAAGAATGATATTGTTCAAAGCGCCACCATCTACGCGCACAACTCTTCCGACCCATAGAGAAAACAACAACCCATAGACATTGATTCACAAAAGTACAAAGGAAAACATAAAAATCCTATGATTTTGAAAACCCACTTTCACTAAAATGTACTTTCAGAAGGAAAAAATTCACCCAAAGCAAAAATGTCACCCAAAATTAGGTACTAGACGAAGAGATAGAACGGAATCGGAAGAAAAAATTACAACTCGAATGTGTTTGACTTTTGCGTTCTCATCGGTTGGCTATGGAGTTATGAAAAGTGTACTCTGTTAACTGATAGAGAAAGAAGGAAAACTTGGGAATAATGGGCGGAAGGAAAACTTGGGAATAATGGGCAGAATGGGCTGGATCGAAGATAAGAGAGAGATGGGTAGATTGGGCCAGGGCCGGGTAAATAGATTGGGCCGACTAGGTAGGCAGGGTAAATAGTTTGGGGATGGGTATTAAAAGGTAAATATTTTGGGCCTAATAGGTATAAAGTGAGATTTTCCCCAAATTAAACCCAATTTCCCTAACCCAATTCCCATTCAAACCCGACCCCTAACCCAATTAAACGACCCAACCCAAATTTTCCTACCTACCCTCTTTAATCCAGGCCGTTGATCATTCAGATCAACTGCCAAACACCGCCCTTGAATCCCTCATCTCTCAATTCTCTCTGAAACTTCACATGAACCCAAGGCGCCGACATCTAATCCCATCCTAATCTACCTCAACCCCTACCTAATCCATGGCCTCAAATGGCCATTGAAGATTTGTATTGGCCTCCTATGGCCCCTGGGTGTTTGTTTCTGTGGTTTCATGGCCAGTCCTCGAAGGAATCTGGTCCAGTCCTTGCCCAACCTTCATCTCTGTTCTTTCTCTGGCCAGTCATGGCCGTTTGAGTCAGATCCTTGATCTCCTGGTTAGATCGGTAACTTTCAAGGTCTTTCTTACCTTTTCTGTGTTTTCCGAAACCTTAATCTTTAAGATCATTCAATTTCTTCAGATATGTACTTACTATGAATCTCTTAAGTGTTTTCTCGAAGGTTCTTCAACTTTTCTTTCAAATCATTTTTTTTGACGATTAGGGTTTTCCTTTAAGTTTCAAAAGATCTCTTCTCTGATTTTAATGTTGTTTGTGATTTTTCTATGTTTAAAACAATTTGCTCATGTTGTCCTTCTATCTATTTCAGCATGCTAAAAAACCTAGTTCCTCTTAGTCTTATCCGAGTTCTGAAATTGTTTGCCTAAATGTGTGCTTATTTTAAGTTCTTTGTTTCTGAATCTCTTCTCCTTTTTGACTTATCTGATTTGAGTTCTTTCTAATCTCAAACTCGACTATTGTCGAAACCCTAATTTCTTAAAAGGGGGTTTTCTCACTTATTACTGCTGTGAGACCTTTACCTTTTTTCTGACTCTCTTTACCTGTTACTATGTTCTTCTTCACTATTGATTCTATGTGAGTACTTGACTTACTTGACTACTGTGCTTCGAATATTTTTGTTACTACTGAATCCTGGCTTATTTCTACCACTGTTGTATGTTTGTGTTATCTCTTTTGCCAATTTGTTTGGCCTCGTATGTCTGATGCTTCTATTCACACTACTTATATACTGAGTTTCTTCCTTGTTTGATCTTGATCTTGTGACTGATTACAAAAGCTTTTCTTTTATGAACCCTAATTTCACTCGCCTGCTTAAAATTAATTGATTTCTTTCCCTTTACAGTGATGTTTTACCTTGCTGAATCCTTTACCAAAACAAGCATATTTTGTACTTAGACTTGATTGTTAACTTCATGCTTTTGCTGCCCCTTATATGGAAATAATCAATCTATCTTCAAACTAATTTCTTTCCTTAATTAAACCTGCTACTACCCGTTAAACAGTGATTTCTTAATTAAAGAGAATCACTTGTGTTAATTGATTTTGACTTGTGATTGTTTCCATGTTTGTATTAAGACTTTACTTATTACCTTACTTTTTACTAGTTTTCAAAGCTATAAATACCAAGCACCCCCTCTTCTTTCAGAGATACGAACAATTGAGTTCAAGAACACACGCTTACACTCAAAACTTTCTCTCTTTTCTCTACTATTACTTGTGCTACTACTTTGTCTAGCCGGCTGAAAGCCAAGGCTAGGCTGTGGAAATTTGCTTACTTTTCCTTTCTGCACTTTTCTTCTTACTGCTATGTCCTAGTTAATTTCAAGCATCAACAACAACGTGTTTCTTTAATTGTTCCAACTTCTCTCATTCTTGCCTACTTTTGCTTATGTTTCTACAATCAAGTTACATTACTAGCATGACGAAATATGTTCCCTTCCCCTTTTAAATTAATGCTCTCCTATGTGTATGAATCCCAAACCCCACATCCCCTCTATGTGTTTGTGTTCTCTGGTTGGTTTGTAGGCATGCCAACATCATCTATTATTGTGCATGACCAAACTTGACCCTTTTTGGGGTCATATGCTTCATGCAATGTATTCCCACAACCCCTGACCCTTTTGTGTAACTGCTGATTCTGTGTAGTTTGAGTTTTACTACTACTGTTTTCAAATCACCCTTACCACTTACTATTTCCCAACCCAGTTTTAAATAAATCTATGTATTCTGCACTTCCACTGTATTCTTAGAACCTAGGTTCTGCCCCTCTTGTGTGAGCCTTGCCTTGGGACCCCTTGAGCTCCCTCTGAACTTGGACACATAAGGGCTGGCCCCTCCACACTGCACTCATTTCTGTCTGGCCGGGAACCATACTAGTGGATCCTGAGGGGTGCCTAACACCTTCCCCTTAGGATAATTTCAAGCCCTTACCCTATCTCTGGTTATCAAACAAACTTAGAAATGAACTTATATGTGTCCTAATGCACCTTAAATCATTAGGTGATGACTCTTCAAATGCAAACCCAGTTCCCAAAAGGAATGAGTTGTCCTATACCCAAAATGTCATAAACCCGATTTTCCGATGTGAAGAGGGAAAAAGGGGCGCAACAACATGTCGACTCTACTGGGGATACTTAGGCTTTTACCACTTCTGATTGTTCTTGTGAATTTGTACCTCCTTATGAGCAATTACTTGTTTAATTCCTTTAAGCATTTAATATCCTTTCCAACTGCAAAACTAACTTATCTTCTTCATTTCTTTCCTTTATTGTTGCTTTAAATTATGAAACTGCTGTATTTATCGCTTTCTTAACGTGCAAATGTGTGCCAACATGTTTTAATTATTGCGTAATCATGCTCAACATCATACTCCACTCGTGCCAAAAACAAATACCATAGCAACACTTATAATGAGTGGTTGCGCTCTTCCAATATCATTACCACTTAAATTCAGAAAGACATATTTGCGGTAAAACTAGTCGATCAGCGGTGCAGTCGATAGTTCCATGTCTTCCCCCTTAAGTTGTCCGCTCAAGGGTACCAGTCTAAGACCCCATAAAAACCTTACTCTGTTCAAATTGTGCATGCATCATGGTCAAACCTAGCCGAGTAAGTTATGTTGTCCACATAATGATCCTTTAAGATAGCCTTATCCAAAGTCCACTAGGTTTCACTAAACCCAAACAGACATTACCACATTCTGTGCATTTATTTGGAGAACTAAATGCTTCATGCTAATTTTTTGTATTAAATAGTCGAGTCTGGTGGGGGTAAAGGCCTAACCGTATTTGTTTTGCGGAAATATGAGGCACGAAGTCCTTAGATTCGCCATGGTCACCAACATCCACCCAAGACTGCTAAGCTGGTGGAATGATTTTCACTCTAGTGATCAAACTCTCATCCGAAAATATCTGGGAAATCTATCATCCTTTCTGGAGATCCGACCTAACAACAAGATCATAGAAGCGACCACACTGTTTTGGGATTGTGAAAAGGCTGTATTCCGCTTTGGCGACATTGAAATGACACCCTTGCTAGAGAAGATAGAAGGATTGTCCGGTCTAGTGTGGGAAACTCCGAGTTTGTTAATGCTTGAGAACCGAAAGGGCAGCGGCTTCCTTAAAATGATGGGTCTGAAGAAGAACCCAGAATTGACATTTTTGAAGGAATCATACATCCCTTTTGACTATTTGTATGAAAGGTACGGTCACAACAAATCCTACCATACCTACCCTGACGAGTTCACTATCACATCCTTGGGGCACATCTATCGAAGGGTTTTTGTCTTCATGTTTTGTTTCCTGGGGCTGATCGTGTTTCCGATGAAGAAAGCATGAATCCATACCAGGCTGGCTATGGTAACTAAGACCCTAATGGAAGGGATTGGTGGGAAGCCATTCAGCATCGTGCCCATGATTATTTCCAACATATATCGAGCCTTGGAGAAGTGTCAACAAGGAGCGAAATCTGGTCCAGTCCGCCCTCTAATCCCTCTTCTCTCAATTCTCTCTGAAACTTCACATGAACCCTAGCCGCCGACATGTAATCCCACCCTAGTCTACCTCAACCCCTGCCTAATCCATGGCCTCTCATAGCCATTGGAGATGTGTATTGGCCTCCTATGGCCTATGGGTGTTGTTTCTGTGGTTTCATGGCTAGTCCTCAAAGGAATCTGGTCCAGTCCTTGCCCAACCTTCATCTCTGGTCTTTCTCCGGCCAGCCATGGCTGTTCGAGTCAGATCCTTGACTCTCCTGGTTAGATTGGTAACTTTCAAGGTCTTTCTCACGTTTTCTAGGTTTTCCAAAAACCTAATCTTAAGATCTTTAAATTTTCTTCAGATCTACCTTAGATCTATACTTACTATGAATCTCTTAAGTGTTTTCTTGAATGTTCTTCAACTTTTCTTTCAAAACGACTCTTCATTTTTTGCCGATTAGGGTTTTCCATTATGTTTCAAAAGATCTCTTCTCTGATTTTAATGTTGTTTGTGATTTTGCTATGTTTAAAACGATTTGCTCATGTTGTTCTTCTATCTATTTCAGCATGCTAAAAAACCTAGTTCCTCTTTGTCTTATCCGAGTTCTGAAATTGTTTGCCTAAATGTGTGCT
Source organism: Nicotiana tabacum (assembly GCF_000715075.1). Classification (NCBI taxonomy): domain Eukaryota; kingdom Viridiplantae; phylum Streptophyta; class Magnoliopsida; order Solanales; family Solanaceae; genus Nicotiana; species Nicotiana tabacum. Next base: position 176,615,518 of record NC_134082.1, on the reverse strand, counting down.
TATTTTAAGTTCTTTGTTTCTAACTCTCTTCTCCTTTTTGAATTATCTGATTTGAGTTCTTTCCATCTCTCAAACTCGACTACTGTCGAAGCAATAATTTCTTAAAAGGGGTTTTTCTCACTTATTACTGCTGTGAGACCTTTACCTTTTTTCTGACTCTCTTTACCTGTTACTATGTTGTTCTTCACTGTTGATTCTATGTGACTACTTGACCTACTTGACTACTATGCTTCGAATATTTTCCTTACTACTGAATCCAAGCTTATTTCTGCCATTGTTGTATGCTTGTGTTATCTCTTTTGCCAATGTGTTTGGCCTCGTATGTTTGATGCTTCTGTTCACTCTATTTATATACTGAAGTTTCTTCCTTGTTTGATCTTGATCTTGTGACTGATTACAAAAGTGTTTCATTTATGAACCCTAATTTCACTCGCCTATTTAAAATTAATTGATTTCTTTCCCTTTACTGTGATGTTTTACCTTGCTGAATACTTTACCAAAATAAGCATATTTTGTACTTAGACTTGATTGTTTACTTCATGCTTTTACTATCCCCTTATATGGCAATAATCAATCTGTCCTAAACTAATTTCTTTCCTCAATTAAACCTGCTACTACCCGTTAAATAGTGATTCCTTAATTAAAAGGAATCGCTTGTGTTAATTGATTCTGACTTGTGATTGTTTCCATGTTTGTGTTAAGACTTTACTTATTACCTTACTTTTTACTTGTTTTCAAAGCTATAAATACCCTGCACCCCCTCTTCTTTCAGAGACACAAACAATTGAGTTCAAGAACACACGCTTACACTCAAAACTTTCTCTCTTTTCTCTACTATTACTTGTGCTATTACTTTGTCTATCCGGCTGAAAGCCAAGGCTAGGCTATGGAAATTTGCTTACTTTTCCTTTCTGCACTTTGTTTCTCTACTGGTATGTCCTAATTAATTTTCAAGCAATTAACAACATTGTGTTTCTTTAATTGTTCCAACTTCTCTCATTCTTGCCTACTTTTTCTTATGTTTCTGCAATCAAGTTACATTACTAGCATGTCGAAATATATTCCCTTCCCCTTTTAAATTAATGATCTCCTACGCGTATGAATCCCAAACCCCACATCTCCTCTATGTGTTTGTGTTCTCTGGTTGGTTTGTAGGCATGCCAGCATCATCTATTGCTGTGCATGACCAAACCTGACCCTTTCTGGGTCATGTGCTTCATGCAATGTATTCCCAAAACCCCTGACCCTTTTGTGTAACTGCTGATTCTGTGTAGTTTGAGTTTTACTACTACTGTTTTCAAATCACCCTTACCACTTACTATTTCCCAACCAAGTTTTAAATAAATCTCTATATTCTGCAATTCTACTATATTTTTAGAACCTAGGTTCTGCCCCTCTTGTGTGAGCCTTGCCTTGGGACTCCTTGAGCTCCCTCTGAACTTGGACATATAAGAGCTGACCCCTCCACACTACACTTATTTCTGTCTAGCTGGGAACCACACTAGTGGATCTTGAGAGTTGCCTAACACCTTCCCCTTAGGATAATTTCAAGCCCTTACCCTATCTCTGGTTATCAAACAAACATATAAATGAACCTATAGGTGTCCTAATGCACCTTAAATTATTAGGTGGTGACTCTTCAAATGCAAACCCAGTTCCCAAAAGGAATGAGTTGTCCTATATCCAAAATATCGTAAACCTGATTTTTTGATGTGAAGAGGGAAAAAGGGGGCACGATAGTTGGCATGTTTGGTTGAGGTCCCGAGGGCCTCAGGTGAGTTTCGGGTGTTTGAACGGATCATTTCAAGCTGGAAAAGATTGCAGAAAATATTTTGTGAGTGTTGCAGACTTTCGGCCTTCATGTTCGCGAGTGGGCCCTCGCGTTCGCGAACGGTTGAGATGAGAGGGAAGAGATTTGGCCTTAGCGTTTGTGATGGACGTCCTACGTTCGCGAAGGGTTAGGGTTAGTGAGCTTCGTGTTCGCGATGGGTTGTGAAGATGAGTCTTCGCGTTCGCGGACAAGGCATCGCGTTAGCGAAGAAGGAATAAGTGGTCAACACCAGGTTATGCCTTGCGAATGCGAGGCTTTGACCGCGTTCGCGATGAAGGATTTTAAGTGCTGGGCAGAATGTTTTAAAAGACAAATTCCGCGATTTTAGGTCTAATTTTCTGCATTGTTGGGCAATTTTAGAGCTTTTTGAAGAGGATTGAAGAGGGAATCAAGGGGGAACACTTGGAGGTAAGATTTAATGGACTTAATACTCGATCCTAATGTTATTCCTACCTAATTAACCATGGAATTTGTATAATTTAAGCCTAGATATAGAAAAAACTAGGTCTTGTAATTGGAGATCGAAAATTTGGGGATTTTAGGGGTGATTTGTGGTTGGAATTTGATTCTTTTGAATGAAGGAACTCGGGGATTGATAAGGAGTTTATTGATGTAATTTTTATCGGATTTCGAGACGTGGGCCCGGTGGTCGGGTGTGGCTAATTTCGGGATTTGTGTTGTAATTTGATTACTTTCAAGTGGGCTTCATTCCCTTAGCATATTTTGATGGTTATGTTCTGATTTTGGTTAGATTTGGAGCATCCGGAGGCCGATTTGAGAGGCAAAGGCATCGCGGGCTAGAGTTTGGACCGGATAGAGATGAGTAATGATTGTAAATGTTGTCCTGAGGGTATGAAACCCCGAATTTCACATCATTGTGCTATTTTGAGGTGACGCACATGCTAGATGACGAACGTGGGGTCGTGTACCATTGGGGATTGTGACTTAGTCCATCCCGTATGACTGTTTTATTGCGTATTTGATTGAAAACTATTTGCTATCATCATGTTTTGGGCTAAATGCCATATTTGGGGTTCGTGCCAATTGTTTGGACCCTTAGGGGATTATTACTACTATTTTCTCACTGTTTTGACTTTATATTTGTACTCAGTCATGCTATATTCTACTGTTTTCATAACTTAGCCATGTTTACTCTGTTTTGACATCTCAAATGTTATTTTAGGTTGAACATCATATTTTACTGTGCTGAGTGGCTTTCAGAGATTTATGACTGAGTAGGGCTGAGGGCCTGTGTTGTGAGGTTATTATGGGATCGGGCTGCGCGCCGTAGCAGTATTGTGATGATTCATAATTATAAGGTCGAGGGCCTGAGTTGTACGCCACAAGGTGGCTTGATATGAGGTGGAGAGCCTATTTGATTATGCCACGAGATGGCTTGATATTGCGCTTGGGCCGTAAGGGGCCCCTCCAAGAGTCTGTACACCCCTAGTGAGCGTGGGTATCTAGTGTGAGATGTGATAGCCCGACGAGCTGATGTTGTTCCATGTTATTTCCCGAGGAGCTGATTTATGTGTTTATCTTATCTCATTTCTTTTGATTCACTTATTTAATTGTTAAAAGATGTTTTAAAGCAGCTTATATTGAACTAAAGTGTTTCTACGATCCTTTATTGTTATATTGCATTGTATTGGTTTTATACTGCCCTCTTAGTAGCATTTTGCTGTGTTTTACGTGTTTTCTTATCGCTCACTCTTCATTTATTTTTATTACTCACTGAGTTGGTGTACTCACATTACTCTCTGCACCCTGTGTGCAGATTTAGGAGCCTCGGGTCATGCTAGTGAGGGTTGATTGCTCCCAGCAGGCTATTCAGAGTCGACTAGGTAGTTGCTCGGCGTTCACAGCCCAGTGTTTCTCCCTCCTATCTTACTTTCCTTGTTCTAGTTCTGTAATAGACTGTATAAACTCTTTCATACTCTTAGACAAATGTTTAGATGCTCATAATCGGTGACACCCCGATGTCGGTCTGTGTTTATTCCGCATTTCATTCTATTTCACTTTATTTTGGGATTTATCACCTGTTAATGATTTAAATTGAATTATTATAACTGTTAAAATGAATTGGGGTTTGTGTCGGCTGGCCTTGTTTCACGATAGGCGCCATCACGATTGGGTTCGGATTTAGGGTCATGACAAGTTGGTATCAGAGCCTAGGTTACATAGGTCTCACGTATCATGAGCAGGTTTAGTAGAGTCTCATGGATCAGTATTGAGACGTCTATATTTATCCTTGGAAGGCTGCAGAACCTTTAGGAAAACTTTATATTCTTGAAATTCTAGTCGTGCGAATTTGTTGATCCGAGTACTAAACTTCTATTAGTCTATTCTCTCATAGATGGTGAGGACGCGAGCGACCAGTCAGGATGGACGACCACCAGTACCACCAGCTGTGGCCACTAGAGGCCGAGGATATGGTCGAGGCCGTGGTAAGGGCAGGGTTGTAGCCCGTACAATAGCTAGGCTAACACTTGCAGATCCACCAGCCGCCCCAGTTTAGGATCATGTCCCAGTTGTGGACGCTCCAGCAACACCAGCTCAGGCACCAACTCTGCGCATTATGATTCTAGGTCTTCAGGAGACCCTGACTCATATTCTATCAGTATGCACTGGGCTAGCTCAGGAGGTCTCAGTTACTATAGTCGCAGCTACTTCTCAAGCCGGGGGAGGCACTTAGACTCCCGCCGCTCGCACACCTGAGCAGGTTGTGCAGGGATTTCAGACACCGAAGGCACATCCAGCCCAGTCAGTTGCAACTGTTCAGGACTATGTAGCTCTTGCTATGCTAGAGGACAAGCAGCGTTGATTGGATATGTTTGGTAGACTTCAGCCTCCGACTTTTAGTGGTGCAGAGGGCGAGGATGCCTAGGGTTTCTTGGACAAGTGTCAGAGGATTCTTTGTACAACGGGTATTCTGGAGACCAACGGGGTCGCTTTCACTAATTTTTAGTTTTTTGGAGCCGCCTTCACTTGGTGGGAGGGTTATAAGAGGCATAGGCCTATTAGTGCACCACCCATTATCTGGCAGCAGTTCTCCGTTCTATTTTTGGAGAAGTATGTGCCACAGTTTCGTAGAGAGGAGCTATATAGGCAGTTCGAGTGGTTGCATTAGGGAGAGATGACTGTCATGCAGTATGAGATGAGGTTCTCGGAGTTAGCTCACCATGCTGTTTGGTTGGTTCCTATATAGAGAGCGAGGATTTAAAGGTTCGTTGATGGCCTTACATATCAGCTTCATATTCTCATGACCAGAGAGAGGGTGTCTACTACTGCCTTTGATGAGGTTGTTGACATTGCTCATGAGATTGAGTCATTTCATTGCCAGGAGCGAGATGAGAGGGAGGCCAAGAGGCCTCGGTGATATGGTAGTTATGGTGGTTCTCCTTCGAGAGGTCAGTTTCAGCATGGCAAAGGCCGTCCATTTAGGCATGCTCAGTCAGCTCACCCAGGTTATCGTGGGGTATCATCGGGTCATGGTTCTCACAGTTCTCATCAGGGCCAGTCATTACTCAGTGCCCTTCCAGCCTAGAGTTCATCCCATGCTCTATCAGCTCAAGGCTCTTCTATGCCAGGTGCATCTGCTAGTCATTCCGGTGTTAGGGGTTCCCTTCAGTCCCAACCTCCAGCACCCGGGAGTTGCTATGAGTATGGAGAGTTGGGTCATATGTGAATGCAGTGTCCTCGTCGTCTTGGGGGTTCATCTTAGCAGAGGGGTTAGCCATCGGCTTCAGCACTAGTTACTTCAGCACCATCCACCCACCCAGCTAGGGGTAGAGGTTAGTCAGCTAGGGGTCACCCTAAAGGGGGAGGTCGATCAGGTGGCGGTCGGGCCCATTTCTATGCACTTCCAGCTAGACCTGATGTTATTGCTTCAGATGTTGTGATCACATGTATTGTCTCAGTCTGCCACAGAGATGCCTCTATATTATTTGATCCCGGTTCTACTTATTCTTATGTGTCATCATACTTTGCTCGTTATTTGGATATGCCCCATGAGTCTCTTGTTTCATCTGTTCATGTATCTACTCCAGTGGGTGATACTATTGTTGTTGACCGTGTGTACCAATCATGTGTGGTAACTATTAGGGGTCTGGAGACCCGAGTGGATCTGTTGTTATTATGTATGGTAGACTTTGATGTGATATTGGGCATGGATTGGCTATCTCCGTGTCATGCTATTTTGGACTGTCATGCTAAGACAATGACCTTGGCTATGCCGGGTGTGCCACAGATTGAATGGCGACGTTCGACCGATTAATGTCACATTAGTGTGATTTAATTCCTGAAGGCCCAACGTATGGTTAGAAAGGGTTGTCTTTCATACTTAGTATTTGTGAGGGATGTAGGTGCAGAGACACCCACTATTGATTTTGTTCCAGTTGTGAGAGATTTTCCCGATGTGTTTCCTACAGACCTGCCAGGCATGCCACCAGGCAGGGATATTGATTTTGGTATTGACCTGGTGCCAGGCACTCAGCCCATTTCTATTCCACAGTATCGTATGGCACCAGCGGAGTTGAAGGAGTTAAATGAGCAGCTTTAGGAACTCCTTGATAAGGGGTTCATTTGGCCTAGTGTGTCGTCTTGGGGTGTGCCTATTCTATTTATGAAGAAGAAGGATGGCACGATGAGGATGTGCATTGATTACAGACAGTTGAATAAAGTAACAATTAAGAAAAAGTATCCTTTTCCTTATATCGATGATTTGTTTGACCAGCTTCAGAGAGCGAGAGTGTTCTCCGTTCAGGTTATCACCAGTTGAAGATCAAGGACTCGAATATTCTTAAGATGGCTTTTAAGACCCGATATGGTCATTATGAATTCTTGATGATGTCTTTTGGGCTGACTAATGCCTCAACAACATTCATGCATTTGATGAACAGCGTGTTCCGGCCATATCTTAACTCGTTTGTCATAGTTTTCATTAGTGTACTCGCGCAGTCAGGAGGAGCACGCGGAGCATTTAAGATTTGTATTGCAGAGATTGAAGGAAGAGAAACTTTATGCAAAGTTCTCCAAGTGTGAGTTTTGGCTCGGTTCAGTGGCATTCTTGGGACACATGGTGTCTAGTGAGGGTATTAAGGTTGATCCAAAGAAGATAGAGGCAGTTCCGAGTTGGCCTAGACCTTCCTCAACCACAAAGATTCGCAGTTTTCTTGGTTTGGCAGGTTATTACCACCGGTTTGTGCAAGGATTTTCATCTATCGCATCACCCTTGACCAAGTTGACTCAGAAGGGTGCTCTATTTATGTGGTCGGGTGAGTGTGAGGAGAGCTTTCAGAAGCTCAAGACTGCATTGACCATAACTCCAGTGTTAGTTTTACCATCAACTTTAGGTTCATATACTATGTATTGTGATGCTTCGAGAGTCGGTATTAGATGTGTGTTGATGCAGGAGGGTAGAGTTATTGCTTATGCTTCTCGTCAGTTGAAGGCCCATGAGAAGAACTACCCCGTTCATGATTTGGAGTTGGCGGCCATTGTTCATGCAATGAAGATTTGGAGGTATTATTTGTATGGTGTGTCTTCTGAGATATTTACTGATCATTGTAGCCTCCAGCACTTGTTCAAGTAGAAGGATCTCAATTTGAGGCAACAGAGATGGTTGGAGTTGCTAAAGGATTATGATATTACTATTTTGTACCATCCGGGGAAGGCCAATATGGTGGCCGATGCTTTGAGCCGAAAGGTAGTGAGTATGGGGAGTTTGGCATATATTCTAGTTGGGGAGAGACCTCTTGCAGTTGATGTTCAGGCCTTGGCCAATCGGTTTGTGAGGTTAGATATTTCAGAGCCCAGTCGGGTATTGGCTTGTGTGATTTCTCGATCTTCCTTATTTGATCGCATCAGAGAGCACCAATATGATGATCCTCATTTGCTTGTCCTTAAGGACAGAGTGCAGCACGACGATGACAGAGATGTGACCATTGGTGATGATGGGTTGTTGAGGATGCAGGGCCAGATATGTGTGCCTAATATAGATGGATTTCGGGAGTTGATTTTGGAGGAGGCCCATAGCTCGCGGTATTCCATTCATCTGGGTGCCGCGAAGATGTATTAGGATCTGAGACAACATTATTGGTGGAGGAGAATGAATAAGGACATTATGGGATTTGTAGCTCAGTGTCATAATTGTCAACAGGTGAAATATGAGTATCAGAGACCGGGTGGCTTGCTTTAGCGGATGGATATTCCAGAGTGGAAATAGGTTCGAAAGTTAAGATGAAAGGATATAGCTTCAATGAAAGTGAAGTGGAGAGGTCGGCCCGTAGAGGAGGCTACCTGGGAGACCGAGCGGGAGATGTGGAGCAGATATCCTCACCTATTTGAGGCTTCAGGTATGTTTCTTGACCCGTTCGAGGACAAATATTTATTTAAGAGGGGGGTGATGTAAAGACCCGGCTGGTCGTTTCATGAGTCACCACTCCGTTTTCCCCATTTCTACTTCTTATTGTCTTGTTCAGCCGTGTTATGTGTTATCGGGTTGGTTGGCTCGGGTTCAGAGGTTTTGGTAAGGTTTGAGACACTTAGACTCTTTTGAGTAAGCTTAAGTTGGAAAAAGTCAATCGGATGTTGACTTATGTGAAAAAGCACTCGAATGTAAATTTTTATGGTTCGAATAGATTCGGGAGATGATTTGGGCTTAGGAGTGTGATCGAACGTGTTTTGGAGGTCCGTAGTAGATTTAGGCTTGAATTGGCGAAATTGGAATTTTGGCGTTTTCCAGTTGATAGATGAGATTTTGATCTAGGGGTTGGAATGGAATTCTGGGTGTTGCAGTGTTACAACCCATATCCACATGTGTTAGTTCATGCCATATATTAGTTAACATAAATCCAAGAAGGAATTATCTTTGAGATGATAAGAAGTCAATCCTATTGGTCTTAAGTGATACAAGAGTGTATAAGGGTGATTAACCAGTATTAGAAGTTAAACGAATCAAGGATGTTGTAACTCGTATTTTCAGGTAATCTAGCGGTGCTTAATACACTCAAGAGGTCATTTATTAAGGTATTTTAATCATATAATATCCATATCATAAGTCTTGAAGTCAAACGAGTTATGAAACAAAAGTCGACAAAAGTTGTCGCAACTTAGGTTCATAATTTTACTTAAACATTAGGTCAAATGTTTCTAATCTTTTCTCATAATTTACAAGGAATTACGGGGTGATCTACCCACCAAATTAAATATCTATGAGTCTAGTTTCCAACGCATTAAACCGTTCATTGATACGATCTCGGAGTAGAGAGATATTCGCGTTTTCACGAGACTGCGCCAATCACCTCTCAATGGGGCCCACTAAGTCGGTTTAAGATATTTGGACCTATATAGGATGACTACAACCCGTTTTAAGTCATTTCTTTTCACTATTTTCAGACCTTAGAACCCTAGGAACATCCTCTCAAGGTTCTCTCAAGATTCAAGACCCAAAAAAGGGCAAACAACACAAATCAAGTGTCGGAAATTCCGTGGCGCTAGTAAGTCTCTTGTTCTTCTTGTTGTTGCTCATTTTTGTGTCGTTCCAGCCCGTGTGGGAGGTTGTTTTAAAGGGTTTATGTTCTGTAAATACTCCCTCATGTTCTTAATATCAATCCTAGGTGATTTCAAGCCTTCTAAAGTGATTCTAGTGCCGAAAAACACTAATTGATCGCTAGTTTTGTTTTTTTTTGTTGTGTGGCAGCATTGGAGGGATATTTCATGGAAATTTAAGGTCACATTGGAGTTGTTCTTTCTGTATAAAGGTAATGAACCTCTTACTCTATATGTATTTAAGATTATCCAAGTTGCGGCTAAGCCATTGAAGCTAGAACTTGTGAGATATATATCGAAAGGTTTGGTAGTAATGTTATTGTTGTGTGGACTGTTTTGCGTTGTTGTTGGGATTCGTATTTTACTACTATCTTGTGGAGTTTTGGAGGAGGAAGGGTGTGGGGAAACACCATATATATGTAGGGTTATGGGCTGATAGTTATTCGTAACATTTCCAGATTGTTTGACACGACTACGGTGGTCGTCGTATGTATGGAGTGATTAGGCTGTGTGTGGACTATATTGGGAGGCTCAATATGTTTATTATTGATGTTGTTTGGGCTGTTTGGTGACTATTTTGAATGGTGTGAGGTCATATATATAGGGGAGGTGCTGTCCGTTTCATCGTAAAATAGGTTGTGGTCGATACATAATAGTTATGACGCTTAAATGATAACGATAGTATCGTTTCTCTTATTGTAGACTAAGGAGTTTTGACAATTGCATAGCTTGAGATTGGGGAAGTATATACAAGGTATGTGAGGCTATCCCTTTCCTTCTTTTGCACGACTCCGATTGTACATAATGTAATGAACGAGCTTCCAAGATACTCTACTCTTAGAAGCTAGCAGTACTTACATTGTTTTCCCTCTTATGGAACGATTAATGTTAATGTTACTTCTCTTATTCTTATGTTATCAATGTTGTTCGTACTTCCTAAATCTTATAAGGTTCATAGTGAAGAGTTAGTCCTAATAACGTGTATAGAGGATACCGACCTTACGTCACTCCGAAAGGTTTAGAATGTGATTCCATGAGTCGAGCATGCATTATATATAAGTATCTATTTTACTCTACCGAGCCACGCTATAGTTGGTCGGGTACGGCACCTATTGTGCAACCACTGATCAGTTGGGTTTTACTGAGCTCCACGTGGCCGGGTACGATTCTACCGAGCCTATTATGGCCGGGTACGATATGATGATGATGATGCCCACAGAGGCGAATGCTTTAAAGGTTTATGTATTTATACATATGTATCATGCATTTCATGTAAGTAGCCCTCAGAGGTACTAAGATGTTACAGGTGGTATATTCTTTATCCTTGCTTACATTACTGAACGTATTTATGGTTCCTTGCCTTACATACTCAGTACTTTATTCGTACTGACGTCCTTTTATTTGTGGACGCTGCATGTCGTGCTGCAGGTCCTGATAGACAGACAGGTGCAGCTCCCCCACCACAGTAGACTGTCTAGTTCAGCGGTGATTGGCGAGATCCCTTCTCCGGACTTGCCTTGGTCTTGGTATGCAATTTTTGTTATAGACATTACGGGTATGTCGGGGCCCTGTTCCGGCTATGTTGCAACACTTATGTTCTTTTAGAGGCTCATAGACAGGTGTCGGCTCATGTATAGTTTGGTATGCCTTGTCGGCTAGGTTTTGTTGTATAGTCTTTCATAGTAGCATGGTAGCTCATACCTTATATGTAGTTTCTTGATTGTCTGGTCATCCCCTGCTATGTATATTCATGCCATCATATTTTATTGATGGTTGTCCATAGTCTACCATTTATATTGATCTCGTCAGCCTTAAAAGATAATAATGAAGGTTAGATGAAATGTACGTTGGTGCTCGGCAAGTGTGGTCGGGTGCTAGTCATGGCCCTTCAGCTTGGGTCATGACAAACTTGGTATCAGAGCAAGTCTGTCCTAGGGGTTGTCTATGAGCCGTGTCTAGTAGAGTCTTGATTATGGATGTGTAGCGCGCCACATTTATAATCAGGAGGCTACATGACATCTAGGGTTGTTACCTTCTTCCTGAATCTAGATCGTGCGTAGAGTTGAGTCGTAAGTGTTCGTCTCTAATATTCACCTTTTTTTTCCAGTGATGCCTTCGACTAGGAAGCAAACGATTAGTAGACGGCTTGATACAGCAGCGGGAGAGGGTACCAGTCAGGTGCCCCATGTCAGAGCAGGACAAAGTGAGGCTCAAAGTGAGATGCCCTCTCATACCTCATCTACTCCATCTCCTCCAGAGGATATTAGAAGGCACCCAGCGCCTCCAGTTCCTCCGTCTGACACTCCAGACCAGGATATGCGGAGTGCTTTGCAGTTATTGACTAGCTTGGTAGCTGCTCAGGCTCAGAGGCAGAATACAGGTGCTGCTGAGAAACCAGTTAGTACAAGAGTTCGTGATTTTATTAATTTAGACCCTCCAGTGTTTACCGGATCAGACCCCAAGGAGGACCCACAGACTTTTATTGACCAGGTTCATCGTACACTTCGGGTTATGCATGTTAGTGATACAGAGGCAATAGAGTTGGCTTCTTATCGGTTACGGGATTTAGCAGTTCTCTGGTATGATAGTTGGGAGAGATCCAGGGGTCCGAACCCTCCTCCAGCTGTGTGGAAGGAATTTTCTGAGGCCTTTCTTCGTCACTACTTGCCAGTTGAGATACGACGAGCTAGAGCTGATAAGTTCTTGAACCTTAGACAAGGTAATATGAGTGTACGAGAGTACAGTATGCAGTTTGATTCTTTGGCAAGGTATGCTCCCCATATGGTGGCCGAGATGAGTGATAGGGTGCATATGTTCGTGAATGGGTTGGGACCACATCTGATAAATGAGTGTACGACAGCCTCCTTGGTGGAGGGCATGGATATTTCCCGTATTCAAGCTTATGCCCAGACCCTAGAGGATCGTAAGCGCCAGCAGAGGGCAGTTAGGGAGCAGGATAGAGGCCAGCATAAGAGGGCGAGATTTGCAGGGTATTCTGATGACTTCAGAGGCCGCATCATGCCACAATTTTTGAGGAGTTCGGCGCCACCTGTAGCTAGTGCTCCTCCACAGTTTCAGAGGCCTCGATATGATCGATCCTATTTTGGTCCAGGTCAGAGTTCGCGGGCATCTGGCTCGCAACATCCCAGGGATACTAGTCAGATGAGACCCCCAACACCACATTGTGATCAGTGCGGCAAGGCCCACTTTGGACTATGTCGTCGAGGTTCTGATGCATGCTATTCGTGCGGGCAGCCTGGCCATATGATGCGGGATTGTCCTAATAGAGGAGGTGATGGTATGGCTCAGCCGACTGGATCTGTGTCTGGTTCTTCCTCATCAGTTCGACCTCCAGCACGGGGTTTTCAGCAGTCGACAGGTCGTGGTAGGGGTAGAGGTGCAGTGCCGAGTTCGAGTGGTGCTCAAAATCGAACCTATGCTCTAGTAGGTCGACAGGATCTCGAGTCATCTCCAGATGTTGTTACAAGTATATATATCTGTGTTTTCTTATGATGTATATACGTTGATTGATCCGGGATCTACATTATCATATGTTACACCCTTTGTGGCTAATAAGTTTGGCATTGAACCTGAATTGATAAGTAAACCCCTCGCGGTATCTCCTCCGATAGGAGATTTTGTGATTGCTAGAAGGGTATATAGAGGTTGCACTGTGATGATTTGTAGTCGTCAAACCTCGGCAAATTTATTTGAGTTAGAAATGGTTGATTTTGATGTGATAATGGGAATGGACTGGTTGGCCTCATGCTATGCAAATGTTGACTGTCGTACGAAGATGGTTAGGTTCCAATTTCTGGGTGAACCCGTCATTGAATGGAAAGGGAACATTGCTACACCTAAAGGTAGGTTTATTTCCTATCTTAAGGCAAGGAAAATGATCTCAAAAGGTTACATTTATCATCTCGTTCGCATTAGGGATGTGGAGACGAAACCGCCTACTTTACAATCAATCCCTGTGGTCAACGAATTCCCAGATGTTTTCCCAGATGAACTCCCAGGCCTTCCTCCTGAAAGGGAGATTGAGTTTAGCATTGATGTGTTACCTAACACTCAACCGATCTCTATTCCTCCATACAGAATGGCCCGGGCAGAGTTGCGAGAGTTGAAGGTGCAGTTGAAGGACTTGCTGGATAAGGGCTTTATTAGGCCTAGCACTTCACCTTGGGGTGCACCAGTCCTATTCGTGCGGAAGAAAGACGGGTCGTTACGGATGTGTATCGACTATCGACAGTTGAATAAGTCTACTATAAAGAACAAGTATCCACTTCCAAGAATTGATGACCTGTTTGACCAACTCCAGGGTGCCAAGTATTTCTCTAAGATTGATTTACGTTCAGGGTATCATCAGGTGAGGGTTAGGGAGAAGGATATTCCAAAGACGACCTTCCGGACAAGATATGGGCACTTTGAGTTCTTGGTGATGTCGTTCGGGCTAACAAATGCCCCAGCAGTTTTTATGGATCTCATGAATACTATATTCAGGCCCTATCTTGATGTGTTCGTGATTGTATTCATTGATGACATTCTAGTGTATTCTCGTTCGGAGGTGGAACATGCGGGCCACTTGCGGATAGTATTACAGACGCTTCAGGATCGTAAGTTATATGCTAAGCTCTCCAAATGTGAATTCTGGCTGAACTCAGTAGCATTCCTTGGCCATGTGATATCTGATGAGGGTATTAGT